>NC_056728.1:818810478-818900478 GCF_019279795.1 Protopterus annectens | reverse complement strand
GTCTTACCATGTTTTCTGCTGCAGTGTTTCGGCTCATTATTTCTTTCTGCATTATATTTACTGTATTGACAGTGTAGAGTAATGCTGAAATCCTACTGTATATATTTTATGTACAGTATTAATTGCTGTTTTGGCTCAGGTCGTGGCTGTAAAGGATCAGTAGACCAGCACACCTGCTCAGTAAGCAATTGGCAAAAAATAAACAAACACATTAGAAAGCATCCTCCATGTCTAGAAAAGGAAGACCTGCATTTAATGTTGCTGCTGCATCTATTTAAGCATGATAAGTTTAAAACGTGTCTTATGGCGCTACCTTTTTTAAGAATAAGGAACAACATGCAGTAGAAATGCACTACTTTTTTTGTCTAGAGACTGCTATATTAGTAACAATGCTAAGTAACTTCCAAAGAAAGGGTGTGTGGGAAATCAAAGGTGACAGAGAGCTCTAGAAATATTATTGCTAAACAGTGAGGTACTGTCTGAAAAAACATGTGTATGAAGTTAGTGTCATGCAGAAAGCCAAGACTGGAAACTGCATCCCTGGGATACAGAGATGAATGTAGAGGAATGATGCATGGTATAGTCATGTGGATGATCGTTTTGAATACACCTCACCATTTCCATCTGAGACTGTAGTCTAGGGAATTAAGGGAAAGAACTTCTGCTTTTACTGCATCTGGCACGGAGGCTGCTTGACATACACATTTGTGGTACATGGGTATTCTGTTGGTGGGTTAATTTCTGGAAAACTGTGATGGGCCGGCATGAAACATGTGCTTAAATGATTACTGCATTATGACATTCTTTTCGCAATGTGCAATTTTATAATCAGAAAGCTGACCAGAAATTAAGTCCTGACTGACTGGTGTATTTCATAACTGTGTCTTTACATTCTCAGGATGGCCTTCCGTCCTGAACCAGACATGCCTTCTGAAGACAACATCAGACATGCCTAGCTAATCAAGAGAATGCATCCATGTCATCCTAAGTATATGTCAATGCATGGACACACATTTTATCAGTTGTGACAGTTAAATTGTGTCCAGTTTAACTTTTTTTGTATGAATTCCTGTCTTTGACACAGCAGAGAACTTTTATGAGTTTTTTTTTTGAGGGAGGGGTCTGCTGACCACCAATTTCTCTGATTGGTTCATAGGTGAATACTAGGCTAATGGCACAAGAGCCTTTACAAGCCTAGCCAATAATACCCAGGATATGACAGTGCTATATCTTAATTCCCCAGATATGGGATGGGGTAGTATCAGGGTAGTGGGTCTTTGGGTGTTGGAGGCCCGAGTCATTTTATAGATTGCCTCTGTCCATAAGGGACATGGGCAGTACCCCAGGAGTGAACTTACAACTCCACATCCATTTATCCAAATTAGTTTTGAAGAGAGTAAGGGACACACTTTGTTTTATGAAGGTATTTATTCCATAGCTGAGGGGCCTCTGAGATGTGAATCTGTCTCTCCAGCAAGTTCTGTTAGAGTCAGAATTAAGGTTCAGGTCCATGGAACATGCTACCCTTGTATAATTGTTCTTGTGAATATGTAACATTTTCATCAGGGCTGGATCAGAGAATGTCTTGTAGGTCAGACATAAGTACCCCCTCAGTAAACGATATGAGATGGGAATAGAGAGACAGGGCCTTTAGTCAGTCTCATTTTTTTAGTGATAAACTTCTGGGGCCGCTCCAGTTGCTGTAATTGCCTGGTTAGACAGATACAGAAGGGGGCATTGTACTCTATTATGGGCCTGATGAGGGCCAAACACAATGGCACTATGACTTCATTTGATCTTGAGGCCATGACTTTACTCGTACGTTGAGCCACACAGAAGGATTTCTTCACTACTGCAGCTGACTGGTGGTCAAAGTTTAGGTTACTATATCTGAGTTCCTAGACCCATCACCATGTGGAACTACTTTTAGGGGTGTGCTATCAATATTATAATTTGCAGGGATTCCTGATTTACCAAAAGGTATGACTATGAATTTTTTAGCATCTAGTCTCAGACCATGGTTTTGGCACCAGTCTTTTGTCACATTTATTGTAGGATGTCAGCATCATTTGGGGATTCAATGATTGCTCCCAGCTCACAGTCAGGGAACTTGGTAAGCCAGAGGCCCAAAACACTGACCTTCATTTCAGAGAAATATATACCAAACAGGAGGGGTCCCAGCACTGAGCCCTGTGGGACACAACTAGTAATAGGTTTCTTATCGGAAGTGGATTCACCTATTAGGACAGCAAGTGCCCTGTCAGTAAGCCAGTTGGCTATCCTTCTGATGATGTAGGGGTTTATGCCTAACTATCTATGATCTCTGAGTGGGGGACTCTGTCAAAAGCTTTGGTCAGGTTTAGATAAGCAGTGTGTACCATTTTAACCTCATTGATGGCCCTGGTGACTT
This sequence comes from Protopterus annectens, assembly GCF_019279795.1. Classification (NCBI taxonomy): domain Eukaryota; kingdom Metazoa; phylum Chordata; order Ceratodontiformes; family Protopteridae; genus Protopterus; species Protopterus annectens. The sequence goes on along the minus strand of NC_056728.1, from coordinate 818,898,068 downwards.
TCTCTATGAAGTCCACCAGATTGAGCAGGTAAGATCTCCCTTTGACAAAGCCAAATTAGGTCTAGTCCAGTTTTTGGAGGATCCCTATGCCGTTATTGATCAGGTCCATGATAATTCTCTCCATGGCCTTACAGATACGACTGGTCAAGCTTATGGTCTGTAGTTCCCCGAGTCAGTTGATGCCCCCTCCTTGTGCAGAGGAATGGCTGTTGCAGTTCTGCATTCCTCTGGGACAAAGCCCATTCGTAGGCTGTGGTTAAAGAGGGTTTCAAGTAGCCCTGAAAGATTCTGTTTTAAGCTATTTACGAAGAATCCTGGAATGCTGTTGGGACCCATGGAGAGACTGTTTTTGGCTTTAGTGAGTGAGGAAAGGAACTGCTCCCTTATAATGACTGGTAGGGGGTGGTTGCAGGCATTTCTTTGGGTGTGGTAGGAGGTGATGAGAGGGAGAAGTTTGAACTGAATTTGTCAGCCAGCAGGTTTGCTATAGTTTCAGGTTGGTTATAAGTGTTGCCATTTGTGATTAACTTGGTACATTGCTGAGCATTTCCCCTGAGGTTATATACAGAATTACAAAAAGCCTTATGGCTATCTTTCATCTGGGAGGCCATCTTTGCCTCGTAGTTTGCTTTGGCAGACTTGACCAGCTCTCTAATTTGTTTGATTAGACTGGTGAGTGTCTTTTTGCTCTGACTTGTCTGTTCCTTCTTTGCTTTGGAGGGGATATTTTTCCATTTGTTGAATAGCCTACTCATGCTAGGGGTCAACTTTTTGTTGGCAATCCTAAGTTTGACTTGGACAGGTACTGCCTCCTCTATGTAGCTATGAATGTGCTTGTACAGTGCTTTTGTGTACAGCTTACAGTAGGCCTCAGTGTCATCTGGGTTCAGAGGGGCTTGGAAATTTAATAAGTTGTCACTTAGTTTGAGGTAATTGGCCTAGGCAAAGTTCTTAACAGGTTTGGAGTTTTATGGGAGTTCTAAGTTTGTTTTAATACTAAAGGAGATCATCTTGTGGTCAGCTCTTACCAGGGAGAAGTCAATGCACAGGAGGGAGTAGCATCCCCCATCATCAGTACTAGGTCTAAGATATTTGTACCTCTAGTTGGAGAGCTAACTAGTTGCTAGACAGTGTTTGTACTGACAATGTCCAAAACACTCTGAGCAATTGAATTATGGGCTGTATATTCACCCATTAGTATGGTGTTAAGCTGAATGTTAAGAGCTTCCAGTAGGTTTAGGCAGGAGGTGTGGTTTTCCAGACTCATGTTAGGGGATCTGTAGCTACCAAGGATATGATTGGGGGGAGGGGGTCACACCTATGGTTAGTTGGTCATGGAGTAGCTCAAGTAAGTCATGTCATTGAACCAGTCTAGCAGCGTACTTGTCCTTTATGAACACTGAGACACCTCCTCCCTTTGTTTTATCTTGATTTGAGAGGCATTAAAATGTATGAAAGGCATTGTCACCTTTGATAGTTGGAGTGCTTTCTAAGGTTCTGTAAAAGAAGTTATGTCTTACCATAACGTTCCATCTGTATTGTTGGTCCTTGTTCAGTCATTACACATGAGTATCGGTTCTGAGCTCGGAACTGAGCCGGCCATTTTCAAAGCTCGCGTCAGCTTCAAACTCTCGAGTTAAACTCTTACCCACAATCCTCCTCTCCCTGTTACCTCAGATTGAGTTTGCAAGTCAAAGAAGGTAGAGGCTACCTCTGGTCAAATAACCTAAAAGAACCGGATGGTGAGATCCACTACAAACCACAGGAGGGGGAAGGAGGGAGGGTCGTAATGACTGAACGAGGATCAACAATACAGATGGAACATTATGGTAAGACATAACTTCTTTATCTGATATTGTTAATCCTCTTTCATTCCTTACACATAGGACAGAGTCCCCAGCTACTTCTATTCCTGGGAGGCTCTCATGGAAGGACATTCAAGCACCACAGAACCGAAAGATGCTCTACCCCTGGAGGCCAAATCCAATTTGTAATGAAGGTATGAGGCGTAGCCCAAGTTGCAGCTGCACAGATGTCATGTAAAGAAGCTCTGGCATGGAAGGTAGCAGAAGTTGCCACTGACCTTGTTGAATGAGCTTTAGTGGTGGTAGGCAACAAGATATTACACTGTGTATAAATAAAGGTCACACAATCCTTCAACCATCTAGGTAATGTGACCTTAGCAACAGCAGATCCTAATCTAGGCCCAGAAAAGGCCAAAAATAACTGGTCAGATTTACGAAAAGGTTTAGTCATGTGTAAGTAAAAATGGATTTGCCTGTGTATATCTAGGGTAAGTAGGCAATACTCTCCTCTGTTTGAATGATTGGGAAAGAAAACTGGCAATTCGATGGCTTGATTAATAGACATTTCAGAGATCACTTTAGGCAGAAATGATGGATTAGTTCTCAGAGACACTCTATCTCTATGAAAAATCAAGTATGGACTTTTGATACATAAAGCTTGAAGCTCAGAAATACGTCTGGCAGAAGTAATGGTGACCAAAAATAAGGTTTTCCATGACAAATACTTGAGGTCGCATGAAGAGGCTGGTTCGAAAGGTGACATTGTCAGAGATTGTATAACTAATGATAAATCCCATGGTTGAATAGGTTCTCTAAAAGGTGGCTTCAGATGATTCACACCTTTTATGAAGGTCTTGCACAATTTATGGGACATAAGAAAGGAATCTTGGACACCCTCATGAAAATTAGAAATTGCAGCCAAACGAACTCTAATGGTAGAGGCCGATAGACCTGACTGAAACAGGTCGGTCAAATAGTCAAGTATTATCGACACTGGTGCTGAAAAGGGGTCTACTTGTTTATCTTTCAGCCAACAGGTAAATCTCTTCCACTTGCTCAGGTAAGTAATTCTAGTGGAAGACTTATGAGAAGCAATGAGAATATCACATACTGGTAAAGAAAGATCATTCTGCCTGGCAATCAAGGGAATTGGAGTAGCCAAGCCGTTAGCTTCAGGCTGTTCAGGTTGGAATGAATCAGGTTCTGTGGATGTGAGATCAACTCCGGGGTTGGATGGAGAATCCATGGTCGATCTAGTAGGTGAGGCCAAAGGAAAGGGGAACCAAATCTGTCGAGGCTAATATGGTGCTATGAGGATCACCTTGCTCTTCAACCGACGGGCTTTCTTTAGAAACTGGAGAATGAGGGGAAAGGGTGGAAATGCATAAAGAAGACCCGAGGGCCAATCGTGGAGTAGAGCATCCCTGGGTGACTGTCCCAGAGGGGGAATCAGGGCGAAGTAGTTGCTGCATTTGTAGTTGGTCAGGGATGCAAAGAGGTCACAGCAAGGACGGCCCCAGCGGTGGAAGATCTCCGCCGCTATCAAGGGATTCAGGGACCACTTGTGAGGTTGAAGAATGCACCTGCTGAGTCTGTCTGCTATCACTTTGGAATTCCCAGGAATGTGCATTGCTAGAAGAAAACAGTTGGTAGCCATCGCCCATTGCCATATCCTCATGGCCTCTCGACAAAGGGGGTAAAATTTGGTTCCACCTTGCTTGTTGATGTACCAGACCACCGCCATGTTGTCTGATTGAATCGCAATTGTCCCAGATGGCAGCAGGGGATGGAATGCTTGCAACACCAGAAGCACCACCCTCAGCTCTACAACATTTATATGCAGATGGGCCTCCAGTTTGGACCAAGTGCCTCAGACTGTCTGTCCCTGACATAGCCCCCCCACCCCATCAGGGAGGCGTCCATGGTCACTGTGGCCTTGGGTTGCTGGGGGGAGAAGGGATGAGACCATTGTGAGAGATTGTGTGTCATCCACCAATTTAAATCCTGTTTGCACCTGTGGGTTACATGAATCATGGCTGAAAGGGGATGCTGAAAAGGATACCATTGGGTGAGCAGTAGCCATTTTAGAAGCCTCATGTGAAACCTGGCCAGGGGAGCAATGGTGAAGGAGGCTGCCATGGAACCCAACAGTTGCAGAACCAAGTGAGCCATGGATTTTTCCTTTGAAAGGATTGGAAGTAGTTGTTGCTTTATCCTTAGAATTCTGTGCTCTGGAATAGCAGCTCTGCAGTGTTTTGTGTCCAAGATAACCCCTATGAATTCTGTCGACTGAGATGGGGTGAGATTGGATTTTTGCCAGTTTATGGTTATGCCTAGCCTTTGAGCAATGAGGAGAGAGTATGCCAGGGCTTTTTCCAGTAGATGTCTGGTGGGGGTGGAAATGAGCCAGTCGTCTAGGTATGGAAATACCTGGAATCCTTGAAGTTGCAAGTGAGCTATGACAACTGCCATGCACTTTGTGAACTCTCTGGGGGCTGTAGAGAGTTCGATAGGCAGTACTCTGATCTGGTAGTGACTGGCTCCCGCACAGAAGCGCAGAAATCTTTTTGATGGCCTGTCCACCTTTATGTGGTAGTACGCATCTTGAAGATCTATAGAGCACATCCAATCATCTTTTTCCAACAGCGGGAGGATAGACTGTATTGTGACCATCCGGAATTTTTGTACTCTCACAAACTTGTTCAATACACTGAGATCCAAAATTGGTCTCCAGTCCCCAGTTTTCTTTGGCACCAAAAATAGTCTTGAGTAGAATCCGGATCCTATCTGATCTGGAGGGACTATTTGAATGACTCGTTTTCTTAGCAGCTTTTCTATCTCTAGTGCTGGGTGGAACATCGGGAAGATTTTTTGAAGGGACGGGACAAAGATCGAAGGGGATATGATGACCTCTAGTTATAATCCTTTGTACCCAAGAATCGGTGGTGATGGTAGCCAGGCAGAAGGGTACAAGGAGAAACGTCCCCCAACCACCTCCAGAGGAAAGGAGTTGGGCCACTCTTCAGGAGCGCTGGTAGGATTGACCAGGGAAAGAATCCCTGAAACCCTGGTTATGCGGACCCCCTCTGCCCCGAAAGGAGCGTCTTCCCTGTGAGTTTCCCCCTCTGCCTATGGGGGAGAACTCGGCCTGTGTGTCACGGCAAGGACCCTGAGATTTCTTGAACCATATCTTCTCACTCTTTTGGTTTCAGCAGAAAGCACGTTGAAGGGAAGAATAACGGACACCTACGGCAAAAAGAGTCTTACCGTCATGTTCACAACTGGCCAGTGTACTTTTAACTTTGGGCCCAAACAATGAGGAGGCCTCAATAGGGGCATTAAGAAAAGAAGACTTAAAGGGTTCTGCGAAGTTGCACAAGTGCATCCAAGCATGTCGTCTCAAGACTGCAGCTGAACCCGCTGCTCTAGCTGCTCCTTCTGATGCGTGAGATATCAATTGCACAAAGGAGTTAGATATAGATTCAATGGTGGCCAGCTGAGAGGCCACTTTGTCATGGACCTCATCAGACATGGCACCAGCCAAGGTTTCAGAGAGCTCAGAAACCATATCCCTCTGAAGCCTGGTAAAATGTGCCATATAATTCAGGGACCTGATAGCAAAGGTCACTGAAGCAAAGGTGCACTTCCCTATTCTGTCCAGGGCCCGGGACTCTCTGTTAGGTGGATGGACAGTCTGGCTTTCTTCTTCTGCCAGATCCTTTTTTGTTGTGGCCGCCACCACCAAAGCATCCACAGGAAGACCTTTGGACCAATGGGGATCCGAAGCAGGAGGGGACAAAATCTTATCTAGCCTCCGGGGAATAGCTTCAATGGTATCAGGAGCCTTCCAAGCACGCTGCACGATGTGCAGGACAAGTTCACCGGCAGGTGGAGTAACCCAGGAGGTAGGAGGCTGGGCGCAAAAAGCCTGCAGGAACACAGATTCCTCAGAAGTTGGATTAGAGGACTGCCAGACACCTCTCTGTTTCAGGAGTTCAAGGATATCACCAAAGGATACCTCAGAGGGTGACTGAGGAGATCCTTCCTCCTCATCAAAATCTGTCTCTTCGGTGAGGGACTCCTCTGTGGAGTCCATGTGCTTCCTCTTACACGAACTTTTCTGGTGGACCTCCTCAGCGGGAGAAGCTGGAGAAGACAGCGGGAAAGGGGATTCCTGAGGGAATATGTCCTACGGCCCCTGCACCCAGTGTCCGCTAGGTGTGACTTGTGAAACCAGTATACCAGAGGAGGATGGAGGTATAGACAGTCTGGAATCGCCAGAAGCAGCGAAAGCCTTCTCCATCAGTTGGAAGGCTGGTCCAGCTGAAGAGGAGTGCATGTCTAGGACAGGGGTCACCCCTCCCTAAGTGGCTCAGCCTGTCGACCCAGAGTCCCTGGATGGCTGTGGAGTAGCAAACTATGCATGTCACAACTGACATCCTGGGTCATAGCAGAACTCTCCTGCCATGAAAGCAACTGCGGTTCCTTAGTGATATCCATAAAGAGAACCGCAGAAGGGGAAGACTGTGCTATATTCATGGACTTCAAAGGCAATGAAAGAGGAGAATAACAAGGGGTCTTTGGAGATGGGTGATCACCTCCCAAGGAAAGATAGTTCCTGAGGGGTGGAATCCTCTGGCCGAGAGTACCTGGTCCACGAGATGCAACACATGTTCGGAAAGGCTTCTAGTGCACCTCTCGGAGATTGAGGGAGAAACAGGCCTGTCCAGAGAGGAGGCAGGCTCAGTGCCCATCTCATCTGACTGCACCGAGGACAAAGGTGCCGAGAGAGACTGGATTACTGCTGTCTGCACTGAAGAAGTCATCGGTGCCGAGGTCATGGTCTGCACCGACACAGGGATCAGTGCTGAAGCTGGAACCGACAAAACTGGAGTCAACAATAAAGGCGTCGGTTCCGAGGAAGATCTCGGAGCCACCATGGTTAAGGTCTGCACCTACTGAATGGTCAGTGCCGATACAGTGGTAATGGTCTGCACTGAGGAGCCCCTCGGTGCCGATATATAGAAGGCTGCAGGAGAAGATGGAGCCGAAGGCCTTGGTGCCGAAGATCTAGGCACCGAAAGCACTGGGCGGACAGAGAACTCTGGAGCTGAAATTTTAGCCTTTTTAGGTTTTGGTTGGCAGGAGTCCCCAGCCGGGGACGAAGGCAAAGATTTAGCCTTAATAGGAACATCCAAAGTTTTCTTATAGGCTCTAGGAGGGGTTGAGACCTCCGACCCAGAAATAGCCTCTGAAAAGGGAGATTTTAGAAGTCCCTTCAGTATCAGCTTGCTTGTCCTTTTCAACAAGGTTCTATTAGAAAAGTTCTCACACATAGTACAGGGTGGGTCAACAGACAAATGGGAAGCTCCCAAACAATAAACACACAAAGAGTGTGCATCAGAAGTAGGCAGTTTGTGTTCACAATCAGAACACCGCTTAAACCCCGGACTACGTTTCTTTTCTGCCATGACAGCAAATTAATTAATAGAGAAGGTACCAGCAATGATACAAGAGATAACCAGAAGGTATGAGAGAAAAGGGAATAGGATTACCAGCGATGGTAAAGAGAAATTACCTCGCAGTAAAAGTGGCAAAGAAAGAAGCAGAAAAACCTGAAGAAATTATGACTGCTAGATGCGATAGGGTAAAATCAACAAAATGTGAACTTTCCTGACAGAAAAGTAATCTGTAAAAGTATTAACAATTGAATGTACTTAGCTCAAGAGAAGTAGCTTGACACGACCAAATGGCAAAGCGGCAAACGAAATCTGAGGTAACAGGGACAGGGGGATTGTGGGTAAGAGTTTAGCTCGAGAGTTTGAAGCTGACACGAGCTTGGAAAATGGCCGGCTCGGTTCCAAGCTCGGAACCGATACCCATGCATAAGGAATGAACGAGGATTAACAATATCAGATCCATGTTTCTGTGTCTGCACATAGGTCTGCATTCTCCATAGTGAGGAATGCTTCCAAGGAGTGCAGTTTTTTTTTTTACTTAAACTTCTAACATTATGCAGCAGTACCTTTAGGTACTTGTGAGTAATTTTTGTTATGTTGGAGGGTTTAACAACTTGGCACAGCCTAAAAAAAGGCAGTATAGGAATAGATAATGTTTTTGCGAGCATCTAGAAGCCAAGTGGAGGAAACTGCAAACCATCTCTGGCAAAGCGTTCTTGGTTGTTGATCATGTTTCCCCAGGCTGACAGATACTGGATCCCCTTGTTGTGAAACCAGAAACTAAGCCAGCTGTTGAAGTTTATCAATTTTTTGCTGGTACTGTGACATCATCATAGGTGTAGGTAGGATGCTACTCAAGGCTAGATTCATACCCACCTGGGACATCTATTCAGAGAGCTCCATCATGTCTCTCTTCATATAATCCAATAAGGTACGTCTTAGGTCATTTATGCCCACAAGGTCTATGACTGTCATACTGGCACTTGTGGTTTAAAGACCTAAGTGAATGTGTGATCTGGTGGATCCTGGCTACAGATAGACAGCTCAGTATGTCTTACAATGGAATCCCCAATAACTAGAATGTTTGGCTGTGTTGTGTTTTACCTTACAGGCTTGGAAGTGGGCCTACTATGATTTTCAGAGTTTTGTGTTTGTGAGGTGCTGTCGTTTTTGACAGTGTGTGCAGTGCCACTGAGAGATGCTTTTAGGATGTCTTCGAGGTTTGGGTAGATTACAAGTGAGTACCTCTCCATATGTGGGTCTATGTGTTTGTTCCTTAGTGCTGGTAGTGAGTATTTTGGGTGGAATGCTAACAACTTGGTTTGCATTTTTTTGAGTGTGTATGTGACAGCTTTGCCTCCAATGACACTGTATATCTACATCTCTCTGTGTTTGTCTGTTTTAAAATTAAATGGTTGTCAGTGAACAACAGGCAGTTACTACACTGCCTTAGGATGCCCATATCCACAGGCTAGAAACAGAGATGACAGGGAAGCGCCTACCCATTACACCAGATCCTTAGTAGAAGGGAAGGAGTAGGGAAGAGTCACTTAAAGGTCTAAGTGACAGTGTTTAGTAGTATGAACTGCAGTGGTACTGCCCTCTGCACAAACTGGCAGCTCTTTGAGAAGCTGTGAACAGTGAGAGACTACGGGGAGCAATTCTGAAGACAATTTTAAACTGGAGAGTTTTGCTTATATACAAGGCATGGGGAATTGCATTATTACATTGGGCTTTTACAGGAGCAGGATGAAAGACTTTTACAAGTAACAGTTAAGCCCTCAGGCCAATCAGATAAAAAATTAACATTCCACCAGCAGTTTCCAACTTGGATGGGTTGAATTTAGCTCTCTGCTCCCACCAGAGTGCAAAAGAACCCTCTTAATGTAAAACAAACTGGTTTTGAGCTCAAGTGCAGTAACAAATGCTGTACAACAAAAGTGTTAGATATTATGAATATAAATATGCTGAAAGATAAAGCATAGAATAAAAAGTTTGCTTGAATATATGTATAGAGTTTAGCAATGTAAAATGTGCATTCATACTATATATGTATAACAGACAGGCTTCTCTTCACAGCATCAAAAAGAAAAGCCTAACAAAGCAATATTGGAAAGCAAGGATTATATGACTTTCTCAGGTTTGCAGAACAAATATCTATTAACAGACATCCTTTTTTATAAATTCAGCAATACGTGATGTTTTTCCAGTAGGAACAGCTTATACAGATGTTTCCTTTCAGAATGGCATCCTCACATCAGCAAAAGTGCTTAAATCACAAAAGGACAATAGAAAAGTCTAAAAACAGACATTATGTGACTTCCCATAGAAGGCCAGAAAAATATACCAGGAGGAAATAACAACCTCTTCTGTGCGTGACTAGCTCTGTATATGTCTATTGTAGTAATTCAGTTATGTGAGAGAAGGACAGAGAGAGGTATTTTGTAGAAGTCATCATTCATATCTGTAATGAAGGAAAACTTTGTAAATATATGCTACAAATCTGACAGACTACGTGTGGTTTGTTATAAAATAAGTTATCTGTAACTGTGCTTATAACTGCAAAATATATTTCTTTATCAGTGTGCAATTTGAAAGGCTTGGTGCTTTAAACAGACTACAGATGGAGTCATGATGTGTCTCTGATTCAGCAGTAAACAGCACAGCAAGACTGTGTGTCTTAAGAAGACTTCAAATCCCACAGCAAGCAAGCAAGCAGAAGTAAGCAGAGCAGCTCAATATAATTTTTCAAAAAGTCAGAATTCCTGCAGTAACAGGAATCCTTGGAAATAAGTTCACTAACCCTGAGAAATCTTCACAAAATACAGAAAAAAGTGTGCAACGTAAGAGAACTACAACATAAAAAAAACTTGCAAAACTTAGATTTTGGCAGACTCAGGAGAACTTTGGCAAACTCAGAACAACTTCAGCAGTATCAGAGGAGGTTAGGAAATACCAGAATACTGTTAAAACAACCTAAGAGCAGTACAGTAACAAACACATGGTGTTTCTTTTACAAGTGCAGGCTGAAAAACAGTGACAAATTCAACAAAATCAATAAATGCACTGAAGTGTTAAATAACACCGAGACAGTTACAGCAAGTGCAAAAAAGAAATATATATATATCAGCTTTGTAGGTCCAGATGGTATTAGAAGCAATCCAAGTCTTGTAGTCACAGGTGTCCAGCCAGGCACAGGGAAGCAGTGAATAAATTAGCCCTGCCCCACTTATTCCCCTTACACTGGGACAACAGCTAACAAAGAGGGGACTGTCATTTAAGAAGTTAAGGAGACATCAGGGGTTGTTCCATTCCTCCCTTTTTAATTAAAAAATAATACAAGACGAAGTAGAGTAACTAGATGTTACTGGAGACAGAGATCTGAGTCACTGAGGTGCTATGAATAAAATAGTTTGTTTTTGAGGTACTGAATGTAAGTATGTTTTGTGACAACCAAACACTGAACTTATTGAAATCAGACTGAAGGTCCAGTTACAAACTGGAAGGATTAGTTTATTTATTCAGTTTGTCCTATTTCAGTCTCAGCCCAGACAAGTATAAATGATAGTAGACGAGCAAATTAACAAGAAGTATTATGAATACAAACAAAATATGTGCAGACAACAATTAATCAAAAACAGTAATAATGAAGTACACACTACAGAGGACAATAGTAAAGGATGGTTAGAGTAAGGAGGGAAAAAGTAGAAGGAAATAGTTAAATAATGAAGGGATAGAGCACAAAGTGTAAAAGAAAGTAAAAGTAAGGACACACAGAAATAAACTATAGCTGGAACAGATGTCACATATTAGTGTAGAAAAGTAATATGAGGATGAGAAATGTGCCTGAGTGGTGAAAGGGACATTGGGGGATTAGGTGATATGTCTAAAGCAAAAGCATTTGCTAACAGACTCGGACTTGAAATGATCATTAAGCTGAGCACTAAATGATGGGTACGACTTAAGGTCTTTAAAATTAATAGGGAGGGATTCCCAGAGTTTGGGCCCAGGACTGAGAAGGCATGGTTAATGCAAGTTAAGTCTGCTTCTGGACCACTGGTTAAGACATCTTAGATTGTTGAATACTTACAAGTATAATATCATCAGCATGAAGTGTTAACCTAAACTGAAAAAGAGCAGTGGATGGCTTTGCAACAATTAAGAGAAAAAAAGTATAGTACAAAGTAATGATCCCTGAAGTACATGAAAATATCAGATAGAGGTACCAAAAAATACTTAAGCTGTTCTAAGAGATAATTTTTGAATCATGAATCATCTGAATAGCCACATGTGAAAAGATTACATTTTTGGAGGTCACAAAAACACCAGCTGTAAAATGTTCATCTGTCTTAAGATAAAGCCATTACTTGGAAAAAAGAGCAACAGAGATACGTATCAATGGACTGAACCCAAGCTAAGAGTTTCTAAGGAATTTACTGTGTTGCACAAATGGGACTATGTCAATACATAGAAGTTTTTAAATATTTCTGTTAATATCAGCAAAAGAATGATAACATACAGGAAGAACAAAGTTAAAAGATGTTATTATTATTACAGGCTTCCAGTCAGTAGGCATGGTGGTGGTTCCAAGGGAAAGAAATACAATGCAAGAGAATGACTCTGCAATGCATGAATTTTATTTTTTTTTTTTTTTTTTTTTAAATTTTCCTTTGGATAGAGAAACTCTGGTGCAAAAGGGCTAGAGAGAGATACATTAGTTAGTATAAGATAAGAAGGGTGAACTTTTTCAAATGAGAAAGTTGGTACTGCACTGTCCAGATATCCTCTCTAACATAGAGAAGAATGTTATCAGTAGTATGACCAAAAGGATGCACAGTGGTCTTTTCTGATATGTACACTTTGTGTTTGTCACAGATTTTTAAATTTTCATTTTATTCATATATTAATGGGTAAGTGAAGCAGCCAATCTGACCCTTTTCAGTCATGACACTGGCCATGATGGCAAAAATAAATGCAAATATACATACATATATATATATATATATATATATATATATATATATATATATATATATATATATATATATATATATATATATATATATATATATATATATACACACACACACACACACACACACACACACACACACACACACACATATATATAAGTTTATAACGAGTACTCGCTGGTGAATTTCATCAAAAATGCAAAATATTAAACAAACTCACCGGCAATTACCATTAACAGCCACTAACTTCATCACAAAAAGTAATAGCAAATGTATTCAGCTGCTGTACCACCTTTATCTTTTATCCAACAGGTGGATACAAAAGAAAATCGCAGTCCGGGTCTGAACTGCCTACAAACGCAAACAGCTAAAGTTAACTTTGAGTATGTGTCTACCTGTTTGAGCTAATATTCTTTATCCTCTGGAGAGCACTCTGCTTTGGCTTGTAAGCAGCCCCCCCCCCTCAACACACACACACACACACACACACACACACACACACACACACACACACACACACACACACACACACACACACACACACACACACACACCTTCCATTTTCTCTGTTATTCCCTTCTGTTAGCAAATAGTATCCATAACTGATCAAATACTGTGTGTTTGTTAATTTAAATTGATACCACAGTAGCCTACTGATAGAAGGTTAACCTGTTTTTCCATCTGAGAAATGGTTAAGAAATGACTTGCAGCTTCAGAACAGTCCTTGGTCAATTCTGATTGTTTCTTAAACACAAACTTGTCTTTGCTTGGATCTTGGCTCATTAGCAGCAGTACAAAAGAACTGCCTGCTCACACCTTTGTTCTCCTCTCCAGCCCTTCCTTGTTTATTATCTTAAGCCAATCCCAAAGTTAATAAATATTACCTGTGGCAGGCACCATTTTTAAAACTACAACCACCCTTTGAGCACTTTATGCTCAGCCCTGCCATAAAACTTACTAAAACTGCTTGAACTGGGGCACAACTAAGTGATAGTTTGTGGAAATACAGGGTACCTACCGGAGACTCCACATTCACTATCATATGTTCTTATATCAGTTTACTCTATTAACTGATTGTTTCCAGCCCCCTCATAAGAGCAACTAACAGGGTCTCTGCCCGCTTCGCTACCCACCCTGCCCTCAATTCCCTCCCGTCCCCCAGTGGTCCTACCTTTATTACACACGCAAACCCCTATCATTTTTCCAACAGCCAACCACGGCATTAAACCCAACACTACCTCCTCCATCTTCCCACTACTATCACTCCTCCTCAGCTAACATGTATAAGCATACCATACCTATGCTCACTGCATGCACTCTCCTTGCATATCTTACATCCTACCAAAACTCCATCATTCCCCCACTCAACCACTACCACTGTACTACTACTCACACCACCACTCGTGTCTCACCCTCACTCAGGCCCCCTCCCACCAACTCAAGAACCATCTCTATGCACCCTCCACATATTCTATCAACTATATTACTCAAACAAAAAGCAGCCCTACAACTTAGTATAGTAACCCACCCACCATACATATTACCCACAGAGTACAATCATAAGGTTTCCCTAATAAACAAACACATTTAAAAACTGAGAAAACTAATAACCTCACGCATATCAAAACTAGCCCTATGTGGAGACACCAACCCCAACCCTGGCCCTGCCATCTCCAACCCCACTCCTCATAATCAGACTAGAAACCACAACTTCTCCCAAATCACAGCCAATAGAAAGCCAAGTGACCTCCTTCTACTACGCCTAAATATTAGAAGTATATCCAACAAGGTCCATGAACTCCATGCCACCATAGACTTGTACTTCACAGATATAGTCATCCTGACAGAAACCTGGCTAAAACCTCACATTACCAGTGAGCAAATCCTCCCTACCGGTTACAGCATACTAAGAGTAGACTGGCTAAACAAGAAAGGAGGCGGTACAGCTATAATATTTAAACAGCATCTAAACATCCAGATCTTAAAATCATCAGCTCCACAAATAGGCAATGAAGAAATAATATATACCAACCGCAAAATAAACCAAAATAAAACCATCAACATAATTTGATGCTACTTCCCACCTGGCCAAAACATCCCTCCGCTAGAAAACCACCTCAGCTGGACTACCCACCATCTCCCCCAAGAAACTATAATTTTAGGTGATTTCAATAGTGACTGGCAATCCCATTCTGGCAACCATTCAACCCATCATCTAAACCTTCATGGCTTTACCTAACTAGTCCAGTCGCCAACCAGGATAAATAAAAACTCCAACAAGCACACTACCCTGGATTGGATACTAGTCAGTAAGAGCCCCCAGTCATATATAGCAGGCTGCTTATCGGATAGCCTCAGTGATCACTCCCCAACATTCCTACTCAAAAAACACCTATACCAAGTTAAACCTGTCATCTACCGTCAAATACGTAAAAAAACAGCTTTAACCCACTCACATTCATCTCATCCCTCACAGAATGTAACTAGCATCCTCTAAAGTACCACAGTCTTGATGACGCAGTTGAATTTTTTAATACTACCTTCCTGGGCATCCTTAATTACCACGCCCCCATAAGACTTTTCAGAACCAAAGCACAACCCTCCCCATGGCTACAGAAAACCACTAAGTCAGAAATGAAAAACAGCGATAAAGCCTGAGAGCACTGGCGTAAACACTGCCTCCATGGGACCAGATGGTGTCCCAGGCTGTGTCATACGCGAGCTCCAAAAGGAATTAACCCCGCATCTTAATACCCTGTTCAGTCTCAGCCTCTCCACAGGATATGTGCCATTAGAATGGCGCACGGCAACGGTGGTCCCACTACACAAGGGTGGGGCCACAACTCACCCTGGGAACTACCGACCATTAAGCCTGACCAGTCTGATCTGTAAGGCTATGGAGCGAATCATTATGGAACTCATAAATGGAGAGATTGGGAACCTCCAGTCGCTGGACCCCACACAGTTCAGCTTTGTCAAGGGCAGATCATGCCTCCTGAACCTGGTGGATTTCTTTGAGACAGTTACTCAGGCTATAGATAAGGGAAAGGAGGTACACATGGCTTACTTTGACCTTGCTAAAGCATTTGACACCATTCCCCATTCAGGTATCATTGATAAGCTCACCAGCCTGAGCATAAACCCTTACATCACAAGATGGATCGCAAACTGGCTCTCAGACAGATCCCACAAAGTAAGAGTAGCGGGATCTATGTCTGAATCCAGACCAGTAATGAGTGGTGTGCCTCAGGGCTCTGTCCTGGGGCACCTCCTGTTTGGCATATACTTCTCAAAGTACAGGCAAGCACGGAAGGGCTGTGGCTAACTAAGTTTGTGGACGACTACAAACTGGGTGCTATAATAGAGTCTCCGGTCGACATGGAGATCCTCCAGAAGGGCCTAAATGAGACTGATGCATGGTGTCAAAGCCATGGTCTCAAGCTAAATGCAAAAAAATGCGTAGTAATCCCCTTTGGAAAAAACAGAGTACCCACAAACTACAACATAGGAGATAATCCCCTAAAATCTGAAGAAGAAATAAAGGATCTAGGGACCCAAGTAGATAGTCAGCTTTCCTTTGATAACCATGTTGCCAAAGTGGTTAGAAAATCCTTCTGTGTAACCCATCTGATCACGAAAGGGTTCGCATCAAGATCTAAGGATGTAATGGTGCCCCTCTACTCTTCCCTCATCAGACCCATTATTGAGTACAATGCACCAATTGGAATGTACCTGGCTAGACATGTCCAGTAGCTGGAGAGACCACAGAGGTACCTAACCAAGAGGATTACTGGCCTCAAACAGTTGCCCTATGCAGCACGATTGAAAAAGCTAAGACTGTTCTCTGTTGCATACCGCTTTCTCAGAGGTGATCTCTGTCTAACGTACAGAGCCATGTCCAACCCAGAATTGTTGAACATGCTCCATCTTAGCAAAATCAAATCTACTCGAGCTACACGCTCTAGGGATATAAACCTCAACACAACAATGAACAGAACATGCTGGAGGGATAGATTCCCTTCGCAGAGACTTCCCTTACTATGGAACAGGGTCCTGATCTACATAAGACAGAGCCCCTCAATATCACTCTTCAAGAGGAAACTTGATGAGTAGATGGGTAACAAAGTTCACACCGGGGATCACACCAACAGCACTACTAGATAGGGGCCAAGGGTACTAGCTGCTAGTACAAGGGTCTAGGGAACTACTAAAGGGGCGGTGAATACCGCACAACATGGCTGGGCTAATATATGCCTTCAGGCAGATAGCCCAGTACCAACCTATGAACCTAAAACCAAAACCCCCTCAACTAGACAGAAATTCCTAGAACTACGCAATAGAGTCAAAAAGCTAATAAAACAGGACAAATTCCAATACTACCAGTCTGCCCTACACTCCTCCCAACACAACCACAAACAATTCTGGTCCTCCATAAACTCCATCCTCCACCCAGGTAAGGTCAGTACCCATCCTCCTAACATCCCTCACTCCTCCGAAAAAATTGCTACCTCATTCAACACAGACTTCACACAAACCATACTATCACTAGCTAAACAACACAACTCCCCTCCCCTCCAACCCACACCTTCAACTAGTAATCTCCCCACTGTCTTCTTTTTTCCTGTTCCTACCTCCAACATAAAAAAACTCTTAACTAAACTTAAGTCCACCAAATTAGCAGCAGACAACCTCCCAAGTGAAGACCTACAAATCGCAGCTGATGCTCTAGCCTACCCAGTATTCATCTTGATTAACCAATCTTGGTCAGAAAGTTATGTTCCTACACTGTGGAAAGTATCTCATATAATTCCCCTCCACAGAACTAACCAATTACCTCCCCATAGCTATTCTCTCTCCACTCTCCAAAATACTAGAGAGATGCAGTCACTCTCCGGTCTCAAACTACTTCCTTACTAACAATCTCCTTTCCAATACTCAGCATGGTTTCTGACCAAACCATAGCACCACCACTGCCATACTCTCCTTTACTAACACTATACTTCAGCATAAAAACATTGGCTATCTCTCCTCTGCTACTTTCCTAGACCTATCTAAAGCATTCGACATGGTCCCACACAAACAACTCATCTCTGTCCTCAATAACCTATCCTTCACTCAATGAGTCACCAACTGGTTTCAGAGTTACCTGACTGCCAACAATCTGTTGTATGGCAGAATGACACATCTCCCCAACTACCTGTCTCTATAGGGGTTCCCCAAGTATCCATCCATGGACCCCTACTCTTCTCTATTTTCACCAATAATTTAGCCTCTGCCACCAAACATGGCACACTCATCAGATAACTCAACCATCACCTGCACAGCCCATTCTCTACCCAAACTGCAAAAAGTCACAAAGGAAGCCTTTTCCTCTGTTGAAACTTGGTTATCCGATGCCCAATTAATACTCAACCCAAACAAAACTAAACTATTCTTCTTCAACCCACCAAACATACTCAAAACAACTCTCACTAACATCACAGCAGACAACACCACTACACACTCAACAGAACACACCAAATTGCTAGGAGTGGAAATAGACGATAAACTAAAATTTGACATTCACATATTCATGACCATAAAAAAAGTCCACAAAAAAACTAGGAGCGTTATACAGAAATAAGCAACTTCTCACCAAAGCAGCAAAGATTTCAGTAGCAAATTCCCACCTTATCGCCACCCTACTTTATGCCTCTCCAATATATACCAACCTAAGGCAATGTGATCTAAATAAGCTCAAGACCTGCTACAACAAAATCGCCAAATTCGCCACAAGGGCATCCTACCGTAGTCTCCACTGTCTCTCACTTGCTGAACTGGGTTGGCTTGAACTCCCGTACCTCCTTCAATGGTATTAACTCACACTCCCCCACAAACTAGTAAACCATCCACTAAAAGTCACATCCCGCCAGAATCTACTCCAACCCTATCGCACCACCAGACCACTAAGATTCAGCAACAAAAATCACTTACAGGTCACTAAAGCCAATAACTCTGCTGGAGAAGCACTATTCTCTTGCGCCATAGCCAAATTATGGAACTCCCTCCCACCCACAATTACCTCCGTACCATCATACACCCACTTCAAATGTTTACTAAAAGCGCACCTAAAAACATGCTACCTATGCCCTTGCAACTCCCCTCTAATATCAACCACCCCATCCACCCACTACCTTTCTTTTCACCCCACTAACTACACCATGATTATAGAAAGCTAGGATTCTCATAAGCCTAACTACTTATTATACAGCAGGAACTTCTTACTGTAACAATTGTTAATGTCTGTTCTGTACTTCGCAGATGATAAAGATTCTAGTTGTCTACTGATGTACTATGTTCTTCATCTGTAACTATGTTTGTAATTGTTAATTGCTATGTTGATCAAATTGTTAATTGCTATGTAAATCCAATGTAACTATTGTCTGTATATTTTAACTGTGGAGATTTTCTCCCCAGGCCTCCGCTGAAAATGGACCTATGTCCAGTCGGACACTCCCGGTCAACAAATGTAAATAAATAAATAAATAAACCAACAGGCTACATTTCTGATTATGTAAAGTAAAACAAAACGCAACTTTCTTATGTGGGAAGCATCCCACCCCCAGAAAATAAATATGCTATGTTCAAAGTCACACAAACTTGAAAGAAATATGAACTTCTAATGGTCAAAATAATAAACTTCAACCGTTATGTAATTCAACAAACTGTGCCAACAATGAAAAACACTAGCATTTAAGCAGGCAATAAAATGTGTGCAGGGATAACTCATATGACACTTGCATATCTCCCTCTTTTCATATCT
The DNA here is from genome assembly GCF_019279795.1 of Protopterus annectens. Classification (NCBI taxonomy): domain Eukaryota; kingdom Metazoa; phylum Chordata; order Ceratodontiformes; family Protopteridae; genus Protopterus; species Protopterus annectens. The sequence goes on along the minus strand of NC_056728.1, from coordinate 818,879,029 downwards.
ATCTGTGTGTGTGTGTGTGTGTGTGTGTGTGTGTGTGTGTGTGTGTGTGTGTGTGTGTGTATATATATATATATATATATATATATATATATATATATATGGTTTACCATCAGAAGTTCGAATCGAACTCAGTCGACTGCACTTTTGTCAAACATGGAAATTCAAAAACGGTAATGTCAACAACCAAAAGCCAACCTAGGAATGGGTTTTAACATGGGTCGAGATAGGGGAGAGGTTTGTAGCTTGGCAATAACAGTGAACACCTATCTCTACCCATGTTAAAACCATTCCTAGGTTGGCTTCTGGTTGTCGACATTACCATTTTCGAATTTCTGTGTTCGACAAAAGTGCAGTCGATAGAGTTCGATTCGATCTTTTGATAGTAAACCATATATATATATATATATATATATATATATATATATATATATATATACATGTACACACACACACAAAAAAGAAGTTATGTACCTACCATAATATTCCAGGTTTGCTGTCCTTCATCTCGCCTTCCTTCTTGCTGGCTGGGTTCGTAGCCGATCCTCGGCTCCGACTCAGCTGATTTACTATAGCTCGAGAGCTTTTACTGGCTCGAGGCTACCTCTTATCCCAACATGCCTAGTGGCAGCTACCCAGATCTCATTTGTAATAGCCCACACTAGACATACACAGTAAAAAAAAACAAAAAAAAACAATTGTTACTGAGCTCTTATACAACGAGGTCGGAAGGAAAGAGGAAAAGACAATGCATGGTTAACTAACCTGGTATGTCAGCAGAAAACTCCGCCAGTGTAACCAATAAAGAACTCCTCTCGAACCTCCAATAATGGGGAAGGAGGGGGAACGCAAGAAAGATTAAGGACAACAAATATGGAACGTTATGAACCTATAGGCAGAGCCCCTCAATGACCCTCTTCAAGAGAAATCTTGACGAATGGATGGGAGATCATAGGTTTACCCCTGGGATCTCTTCTGTGTCCCTACTAGACAGAGGCACAGTAAACTAAACTTAAAAGGGCTATCTTCTGTGACCTACTATACAGAGGCACAGTCAACTAATCTAAAAGGGTGGCGGAAGCCAAACACACTATGGCTAGGCTTATAAATGCCCTAGGGCAGATAGCCTAGTATCAACCTATGAACCTATGGTAGGTACATAACTTCTTTATGTTACGTTGTCCCATCTCGCCTTCATTCTTGGTGATTGGGACCGTGTCCCCAGCACCTGGTTCTTGGGTGGCTCACTGGAACAAACTCTTCAGGACTGTGGAACCAAAGGATGCCCTATTCCTGGAGACCACATCCTTTTTGTAATGACAGATAAAGGTATGAGGATTTGCTCATGTTGCTGCTGCACAGATTGAATCTAAAGGCAATTTAGCTTGGAAGGCAACAGAGGTGGCTAAGGCCCTGGTTGAATGTCCTCTGGGCCTTCCTGGAAGCATCTTTTTATGCAAATCATATGAATAACTAATTGTGTCTGACAGCCATTTTGATACTGTCACTTTTGAAACTGGATAACCATGTTTATTGTCAGCAAAGGGTATAAACAATTGGTCTGATTTTCTGAGGTCTTTGGTCCTGTGAAAATAAAAACCTAATTGTCTATGAGCATCCAATTGGTGGAGTCTATACTCTGCCTTGTTGCCATAATTAGGGAAGAACACAGGAAGCTCAATGGACTGATTTAAGTTATACTCTGAACAAACCTTTGACAAGAAGGAAGGAACGGTCCTAAGAGAGAGAGAGAGAGACTATCTTTGTGAAAAATGAGATATGCTGGGCAAACAGACAAAGTATGTAATTCAGAAACCTGTCTAGCCGAAGTTATAGCAACCAAGAAGAGGGTTTTCCAAGACAGAAATTTCAGGGGGCAAGATGCTGCTGGTTCAAAGGGAGGCAGAACCACCAAAGCTAAAAACAAGTTTAGGTCCTGGGGGAAGGAAGGTCCTCTTACTGGGGACCGTAAATGTGTTGCACCTCGTAAGAATGCTCTGCACAACCTATGGGACATAATGTTCGAACCCAAGTCTCCTACATGAAAATTGGAGATGGCAGCAAGTTGGACCCTAATAGTAGCTGCAGCTGCCCCTTTTTCGAAGGTTTCGGTCAAAAAGTCAAGAATCTTGTGAACAGGAGCCATAAAGGGATCAATGTTATTACTCTTGTCCCAATAAGAGAACCTCTTCCATTTGCTAGTGTAAATCCTCCTGATAGTAACCTTGTGGGAGGACACTAGGATGTGTTGTACAGTAGGGGAAATGTTAAGAAGCCTTGACAAGACTGGAAGTGGAGTAACCAAACAGTCAGCTTGAGAGTTTGGAGGGATGGGTGAGGCCCACCTGACTGATGCGTCAGGAGGTCCGGAACTGGGTCCAGTATCCAAGGCTCCAGTTGAAGATAATGGTGAAGAAACGGAAACCATATCTGGCAAGGCCAGTAAGGAGCAATGAGGATGAGTTTACAACCCAACGATTTTGCTTTCTGTAGTACCTTCAGAATGAGAGGGAAAAGTGGAAAAGTATATAGTAGTCCCAGAGGCCACTCATGAACAAGTGCATGCCCTGGGTGACTGTCCCAGAGGGGGAACTAGGGCGAAGTAGCTAGTGCATTTGTTGTTTAGGGGAGTGGCAAAAAGATCGGAGCATAGCTGGGCCCATTTGCAGAAAATCAAGTCTGCAACTTCTTGCTTTAGGGACCACTCATGAGGCATGAGGATAACCCTGCTGAGCCTGTCTGCTATCACGCTGGATTTTCCGGGAATGTGCATCGCAATCAGAGAACGTTGGGAAGACATCGCCCATTGCCATACTCGAAGCATCGTCCAACACAAGGGGTAACATCTGGTTCCACCCTGCTTGTTGATGTACCATACCACTGACATATTGTCTGTCTGGATTGCAATGGTCCCAACAGGTAGAGAGTCTTGAAGTGCTTGCAACTCCAGAAGCACCGCTCTCATCTCTAGAACACTGATGTGCAAATGGTACTCGTGAGGTTGCCACATTCCTTGGACAGTCCATGCCAGATAATGCCCACCCCACCCTATCTGGGAAGCGTCTGTGGTCAGTGTGGCTACCGGATGGGGGTCTAGAAAGGGTCTGCCCAGAGTCACCTATGGGGAGACAAGCCACCATAGTAGGTCCTTTTTGCAAGATTCTGTGATCAAGATCATGTGTGACATTGGCAAATCCTGGAAAGACCACTGAGCGAAAAGAAGCCACTGCAGAATCCACATGTGGAAGCGTGCTAAAGAAACTAGCATAACTGCTGCAGCCATTGAGCCCAGTACTTGTAGAACTTGTCTTGCCTGAACTCTCGTCTTCTTTATAAGAAACAAAACTTGCTGGGAAATGGTTGACACCCTGTCTAGAGGCAGTTTTGCTATCATGCGTCTTGTATCTAAGTCTGCCCCTATAAAGGTAATAGACTGACAAGGCAACAAGGCAGACTTTTCATAGTTTATGGTGATGCCTAACTGGGAACAAGTTTGGATTGTGTAGTCCCGTGCTTTGATCAGTTGATGCTCGATGGTAGCAGTAAGGAGCCAGTCATCTAGATATGGAAACACCTGGAATCCTAGATGCCTCAGGTGAGCCGTGACCACTGCCATACACTTGGTGAACACCCTGGGGGCTGTGGTGAGACCAAAGGGCAGGGCCCTGAACTGATAACGACTGGCTCCCAGGTGGAAAAGTAGGAATCTCCTGGATTACCTGTCCATTTTTATATGGTAGTACGCATCCTGGAGATCTATGGAGCACATCCAATTGTCCTGACCCAAGAAGGGAAGAATGGACTGCAGTGTTACCATCTGGAACTTTGTCATTTTTACAGATTGGTTTAGTTTGCTGAGATCCAAAATGGGTCTCCAGTCCCCTGTCTTTTTTCGAACTAAAAAGAACCTTGAGTAAGTTCCGGATCTGATTTGGTCTGCGGGGGCTTCCTGGATGGCTCTTTTTCTAGCAATCCTTGAACCTCTAGGATTGTATGATCCCGAAGAATGGGTGGAACATCTGGGATAGAAGGTTTGTCTTTTGAGGAGGGGGGACTGAGACTTAGATTATATGTTAAGTCAGAAATATGTACATTAATTATTTGATCAATATTATTTATTTAAAAAAAAAACATTTGAATATAAATAGAAAGGTTACTTTAAGGTTTTTAAATGGAAAGTCATATGATTTGATATCAAGTGGTATTTAAGCAGTTTGTAATGAATGTAATGTTTGTTCTGATGAAGCTCATGTGCATTACAGTGAGTGAAAGAGCTTAAAGTTACTCTGGTGGTCCTGTGTTTGGATTTATTGTCTCAGTTCAGTTCTTTCGGTGTCATTTTTTTAATTTCTTACCAACAACATAAGATCAGCCATTGTTCGCTCCCAACTTCTATCCACCCTACTCTATGAATCTCCCATTCTGACTAATCTCAACAAAACTGAACTAAGCAAAATGGAAGCCTGCTATAACAGAATTGCCAGCTTTGCTGCAAATTGCTCATATAGAACTCATCACTGTACAGCTTTGAGACAGCTCCACTGGCTTGAACTGCCCAACCTCCTAACCTACAATCAGCTCTGCCTCTGTCATTCGATCCATTACCTCCCCAATAAGTGTCCTGCCCTCAAAAACCTAGTACATCACTCAGCCAAAAGGCCTCTTAGATCATCAAGCAAACTACTACTAGAAGTCACCAACAGCTACAATAGCTTTGGAGATGCGCTATATAGTCTTTCAGTGACTAAAAAATGGAACTCTGTCCCCACTGGCATTCAAAACACATCATCCAAAGCCTCCTTTAAAGACCTCATCAGGCAACATCTCAAGCAAAGTTGGCAGTGCCATGATTGCTCCCCAGGCTAGTGAAAGCAGATAAGGTATACATACTAAATCTAGAGTACTTGATAATAGTTTTCAATCTTACTCAAAAACACTGGCTAATCTACAATGTATGTACTGTACCTGTGTACTTTGTATGTATTCTACCTATGTTCCAACTTTCAGCTGTACACCACAAATCTATTAATTACCTTTATTTTTAAATTAATATTTTTTTGTTATTTCTCCCCACTGTAACTGGTGATGTGCCGCATACCACTGTAGAAACATGTCTTTTATAATTTGTGTGTATACTGATCATGTCTAAATTACTAAATGTATCTGTAAATTTTCTATGTGGAGTTTTTCTCCCCAGGCCTCTGCTGAAAAAGGGCCTTTTCGGCTCAGTCAGGCACCTCCGGTTAACAAATGTAAAATAAAAAATAAATAATTCTTCCGAGGTACCTCCTCCGAATGTTCGGGAGAGGTTTCGGAAGAGGTGGGGTCAACCAGTGGGGCGTCCTGGGGCACAGATTCCCTACTCTTGGAGGCAAGAGGAGGGACAAAGACAGGCACCGAGGGAGAATGAGCCAAGGGTAGAGCAGTCTCAGGAGACAGCACGCTCATCACCTTGAAGGCGCCACGGTCCTGAGTCGAAGGATCCGCCAGCTCCGAACAGCCTGGAGATCTCTTTCAAATGGGGAGCGACGGCTCCGAGGCTAATGTAGGAGCCGAGCTCACCTGCGCCGAAGCTCCGAGAGGGAGAGCGGGGTCGGACAAGGGTCCGATGCCACTTCCCCCCTTGGAGCCGGCAAGAGAGCTTCAGCACCCAGATCCCTCGATGGACTGAGACATCGAGGAGATCGGAGCAGTCATCGAAACCAATAAGGGAGAAGAAACTGGAGCTGATGGTTCCACCACCACGACCTCCATGCACTCCAGCTCCGAGCTCAAGAGAGTCGGAGGAGGAATCGATGGAGAAGCTGGGAGGGCCAAAGGAGTCAATTCCTTATTGGCAGGGCTTGAAAGTAATTTAGCAAGTGCCTGTAACTTGCGGAGCCAGTTGACCACTCTCTCCACATCGTGATCCAAAAGTCTGGAGGACTGAGAGGAGTGTGAAGAGGAGGGGTGACTGTCCACTCCAGGTTGCAGGAGAGGAAATTGTGGAGCAGAGCGTACCGGCTCCAAAGAAGGAAACCTTGATCTCTTATGGGTCCGGGCTGGCTCCGAGACACAGATGGAGGCACTGGAGAATTATCTTTGTCTGAGCAAGTGCTGGGAGCCAACACAGCTGAAGACTTCTCAGAGATTTTTGTCTGTTCCGAACTCAGAACTGACGGCTTGGAGTGTTTCTTGGAAACTTTGGCTGGCTGAGGACCCTGAGACAAAGAATCTTGTGGGTTCTTCAGGAGGCCACTTAAAATAAGCTTATTTATTCTCTCCTGCAGGACTCTGGAACTAAAAGTGTGACAGATCGAGCAAGAGTTCTGCAGGCGAGCAGCCCCTAAACAATAAACACAACTCATGTGCCCGTCTGTAAGGGACATTTTCTGGCAACACGAGTCACACTTTTTTTAAACCCAGAGGGTTTCGACTCTTTAGACATAGTAAACACTAGTCAATGAAATTTTCAAAGCACCAGAAAAACAGAAAACTATCAACTAACAGTACACAACTAGTAACTGCAACTAGGCTGTAACAGGTAAGCCCAACAACAAAAAAGGAAGAACTTTTTTTTTTTTTTTGTTTTTTAAAGGGGAGGAGAAAGAAGGGAGAGAGCCTCTAACTTAAAAGGCAGCTCCCCCGATGGGAGAGCCACTAACTTAAACGGCAATCCCAGAAAAGGGTGAGGAAAAAGGAAGAACCCTGTAATTTTAATGGGCTCCAAGAGGAAAGTGAAGCCTGAGGAGAAAAAAACGATGGCCAAAAGAACCACAAGCAGAGAAAGGGGTTGTTAGACTAATGGGGGATAGTACACACTCTAACAAGTCAATATAACCACAAAAAAACAGACAAATAGCGATAAAAAGAAAAAAAAAGCACAACGTACTTATCCTGAGCCAGTAGTAGCAATCTCAACGCTGCAAGCGGCAAATGAGCTCTGAGTAGCTGCCCCTAGGCATGTTGGGATAAGGGATAGCCTCAAGCCAGTAAAAGCTCTTGAGCTATAGTAAATCGGCAGAGTAGGAGCCGAGGATCAGCTCTGAACGCAACCAACAAGAACGAACGGGAGATGGGACAACATAACATATTGGTTTCACAGAGATTGAACTCAAGACCCTACAGTAACAAGTTAAGGATTTTAATCAGTGAGCCACCTTGCCGCCCAGATTTAGTCTTAGAAAGAAGAAGCTAACATTTTATTTCCACATTGTGGTTGTGGTAATATATCCTCACTTTAAATCTCAGGAAATGTCAACGCTCATTTAAAACTGGATCCCTAATTGTCTGACAATTGACTGACAAATATGTAAACAGTAGACCCTGCCAGAACAGGTGATGCTACAGTACATTACAGCAGTTTCCACCACTGAGGAAAAGACGACACATGATGCAAACTTGGTATTTTAGAACCATCTTACAGGAATGTGTCAAGTCCAGTAAAAAAAAAAAAAAAAAAAAAATTATCTTTCACAAAATTAACTTTTACAAGAACTGTAGGCATAAGTTGAATAAGGTGTAAGGTGGGACAACTCTGTGCTGATATGAGGACATTTTTTTGGCATAAAAAGGGTTGTGATGTAAACCTTCATTTGTGAAGTTAATGGATTCAAATCTGTGGGAGAATTTAAGAAGACACTGGAAATTGAAAAGACATGACAACTCTGCAGATGAGAAGGGAAGATAAAAACAGCTTAGTGTCAAACTATTTGTAGGGAAAGGAATAAGGTAAAACAGGTTGGAGCCACATGAATCATATATTCTGTTTCCAAGGCACCATAAAGCAATAGTCAGTATAGTTCTGAATTCTGCATTTTCTAATGTGCATATCACTAAGGAGCCAACCAGAGCTGTCCTCACATTTGGTCTGTTGCTCATTTTACCCATACATGGTACACCACAAGTATGACTTAAGTACTTTGTAGATCTCTAAACATCCCAGGAAGCACATTAAGTGAATCACTATGCATATGTAATGACCTCTTCCAAGGTCATTATGAGATGCAGTTTGATACCTACATCTCAGCACTGTGTCACTCTTGTTTCTGTCAGTTTAAACAATGAATAACTAATGCAGCATAACCACAATGAAAAGGTGAAGAAAAATAGTGTGTCAAATCTCTACATAAATAAATATATTCATAAGATGCAAAGAACACACTATCTACAGAAAGTTACGATTTGAAAAAGTTAAAGATCCCCTTACGCCACTGCAAATAATCGCCCAATACAATTTATAGCTATGAATAATAGTATTTTAATTATACTGTAAAAAAGTACTGTGTAAGAAAAAAAATATTGTAAATTCTATTATTACATCAGCAGTTATTTTTTTTTTGAAAATGAACTGGTGAATGAGACAATCACACTGCTGTTTCAAACTTCAAACAATGTTTTGTAAATAAGCTTATTTAAAAAAAGAATCCGGTCAGATATGGTAGACCCTTTCTAGTTCCTGTTGTTTTAGACAAAGCCCAGAAAATAAAACATCAGTATGTCACGCCCTTTACCACAATCCTACTGTGTGTTAGGGTTACAGAAGCACATTGTACTCATCACTGTGCAGGGGCCAGTCGATAATGCTTTTGTCCTTCTTCTTGCTCACCTTCTCGGATACAGCAGCAATCAATTAATTGTATGGCTCATTATGTCATATTTCTTTAGATAAACAATAGGATAAAAGAGAAAGATTATGGGCCAGAGTCAATAAAGCCTACACTAAGTGTACATGATATGTATTAAAGAATATCCCTACCACATTTTTTGTGTTTTCCAGTCACTCAAAGATTACACTAAGTGTACATGTCATCTACACTTTGTGAAAACCTTTATGAATCCCCTTCAGTATTTAAAGCTGCAAGAAAATCAGTAGGAAAATTAAAATTAGGAGGAAGAAGGTGTTAGTTATGCCTGTATTGTCTGTTCACTCAGAACGTTGTACACTTACTGTAGGCATTACTGAATCCCAGGGTGTATGTATTACAGAATGAGAACATAACCAATAAAATGAACTGTAATCCTGGTGAGGTGCAGTTCGTTACATACCAAACAGTGGTCTGAAGACAAAACAAAGTTATATACATTTGAGTGTTGGGTTTCTTTATGTCAGATTTTCTTCAGTTTTACAATTTGCTATGTCCTCTGTAACAGCAAAAACACATTTCCTGAGTGATAAAATAAATCAACATGCCCATGCAGAATTAGCATAGGAGTATCACCAATTTGTGTATGCAGATCAAAGCAGTCCGTACAAACAGAATATCAGGAGTACTAACTGTACTCATCTGCTGTCACATGAAGCTAACTCCACTCTGAATTTGACATAAATGACAAACTCAGAGATTGTAATGTGGGACTTTGAATAGGAATCTTAATTGTGTAACCCTTCCACAGTCCTTAAATGCGTGCACATTAACTGTAGCACCTGGATTAAAAGTCTCAGTTTAGTCAAGCTGTGTTTATCAGGTCAAAAGCTCAAAGGAAAAAAAGCAACCTGATGAAAACAGAGCCTTTTATTTTATTCTTTTTCTCTTACATTAGCAAGAAAAGAAAATAGATGTCTATACCTTCATCTTTCCAGATAGACATTCAGATGTTCCCAAGGGTGCCAGAACCATAGAACGAGGGGGAGGGAGCACCCCCCACTTTTACAAGACCATCTTGTCTCGTCTAGCCCCCACGGCAGCGCAGCTTCAACAATTAAAAAAAAACAAAAACTCCATAGTGGTAAAACTCCATAGGCAGAGTCTTCTTTAAGGAGGGCCCGGGCATACACTGCAGATTTAAACACAGTCAGCGCCAAACCAGTCCAAATTTAAGAGCGAAATTTAAACTTTCGTTGCAGCTCTAGTGTGTTTCAGGCAAAGTTTTTCCCTCGACATACTTACAGATAAGGAGAGTTTTGTTGTTTTCTGATATGTCTTGCTGGGTCCATGTTTCTGCTGATATTGTGTGTGTGTGTGTGGGGGGGGTGTCCGTGTTTTTGCTGATATTGTGTGTGTGCAAGTGGGTCTGTGTTTTTGCTGATAGTGTGTGTGTGTGTGTTTGCCGATAGTGTGGGTCAGGTACACTGAAGGGGGGCTAGAAAGAGAATGCCTGAAGGTGGTTGTGGAAGTATCTTAGTAAGGATGGGTGTGAGAAGGCCAGCCTAAGTAGTGCTGGGAAGCAGTTCCATATGCTGTCCACAGACTTACAGAACACTACAGGCCAGGTGCCTGGCTAAGGTACAGGGTAAGTTCTGGTGAATGAAGTGTTGACTGCGTATATGTGAAGAAGAGGCTGAAAGAAATCAGCAAGTGAAATGGGGTGTGTTCATCATAATATTTTCTGCAGTTTGTGCTTTACACTGAAGATATTTTTTGCAGGTGCATTTCAGATGGACAGGCTTCAAGTGTAGTCAGATTTGCCCTGACTGGCACTGGGTTACCTTCACACATCATGAATATCGGCTGGATGTTCGGCCTTAAAAGCAGGCTTAATTGTGCAATCTTCAGTTGTTTTGCAACAGTCAGTGAGACTTTCCTATTATTATTCTCATTCAAGAGCATAAATTTGCTTTTGAGCAGAAAAATATAGCATCTTGGCACTTACCATGCTATTATTAGTGTATTTAGCTTGTAATTGTTCTGTGGCCGACTATGCTCCTTTTTCAGTGGCCTATGACAATGACAGAAACACTCACCAACAAGTTTACTCGAAGGAGACAGAGTCCACTAAAGGATTATGATGTGCAGTATTTATTTCATTTGGAGAGAATCACAGCATAGTGGGTTGAGTACTTCAGCTTTTAATAAGAAAACCTTAAATAGGAGAGTGAGGAAATCACAGGCTCTTGCTGAGCACAAAATGCTGTTAAGTTCATGGAAAAGGGTCTTCAACCCCTTCATTAGTAGTTGAACCTACCACCAGATATAAGAAAGATAAGTTGTTTAAGGGATTGTCTAGAAGAAGGAATAAACAAAGCAAGACAGAAAGGCTCATGAATGTGCTGGTAAAGAAATTTGGGAGATGAGAGTAAGTTAATGGTTGAGACATCACTGGTTCACAAAGATATGAGAGTAGTGGTTCAAGAAGGCTCAGGTGCATTCAGATTTGTCCAGATACTTACACAAATCAAAGCCCTACCTGTGGTACACAATCTAGAGGTAAACAGTGGTAGAAATCCAGGTCTCCAGTTTCATCACCACAAAAGATGTCTAAGTTTGCATATTTTGGCTCAACTTCCAGCTTAGCTCCATTTTATGGCATTTTTGATGAGTGAGTGTGTGTGTGTGTGTGTGTGTGTGTGTGTGTGTGTGTGTGTGTGTGTGTGTGTGTGTGTGTGTGTGTGTAAAAAGTAGGTGGCGTACCCCTCAACTGTCCAGGTTTTTGCAGAATGCCCAGATTTTTGCCCCATATTTTTGTCTGTTCCTTAAAAAGGATTGAAGTTGCTAAATAATGACAGACATTTCGGTTTTAGACTTCATATATTTTAGAAGAATGCCTACTACCACAAATCCTGTTATTCTAGCCATTTTCTAAGTTCATGAGAGCAATATTTATAACCTGTCTCTGTTTTAGGCTTTGTCCAGATTTCTTGCACTACGAGTTTGAGGTAGGTATGTGTAAATGAAATGCCCTAGCGAGGCTTAGCAGGTGACTACTAATTTGCTTAGGCTCAAGACCTGTACCTTCGCTACAGTAAACAAGAGCCGGAATCCTGTACCCCAACTACCAAGCTGCATTTTCAAGGGACTGACTTTCAGGTGCATTTTTAAAGGAATTTAGTTTCAAGTGCATTTTCAAGGAATTGTGAGCTTCAAGGGAAAAGAATACTGCTGCTCATGCTAAGTCTGTTTACAATGTGCAACTGTTTTGTTTAGCAAATGGTATCACTACTGGGGTTTAGAACTTTGAAGCAGTGTTAGTAGCAAAACAAGTAGCATACTTGTATGTTGATCTAGAAGGCTGTGGGTTCTACTCCCACAGCATATAGACATATTGCTCATTCTGTGTTGTATTTTAAGGGGCTGGGCTGCTTCAATCCTGAGTATGTCCTCCTTTGGATGAGATGCCTAGTAACTATAAACCAGTTTTCAATTTGCCATCCACTCCCTATTGCAATATTACCAGCTTACCATTTTTTAATGTAACATAGGCAATCAATTCAAGGGCAACATGCATTGATTTGTAGATGAAACATTGAAATATAAAGTTGTTTGCTAGCAGCAACCTTTCCATTAGTTGCAGAACTCCTTAATGTGAAATTATTTAGATGACTTACTTCTGCGGAGATTTTGCATATTGACTGATATTGGTGGATTCTAATGCCAGATGTTTGAGTGGCCTTTTATGGTTGAAATGTTGTGAATTGGACAGTTTTGTCATTATTGGTTCATATGTTTTGTTTCACTGTGTACTGGAAAAATGTTTAAAACTATAAATTTAAAACACAGTCTAACAAGTGGTGCTGTATTTTATACAATGCATATAATTTAATTACATATTATAATTTTGCTGTATTATACAAGGGATATAATTTAATATGTATTATAATTTAATACAATCAGGAAGGTGAATCAAAGAACTTTTGCATGGCCCTAAAAATGTGTCCAAGGGGCCTATGAATTGAAAAAGCCCAAAGGTAAACAATCCACCATTGGCCAGATGCATTTTCTTTGAATGTAAGTTTCAATGCTGTTTCAGTGAATGTGAGTTTCAAAGGCAGAAAAGTTTTAAAGCTGTGTCTGTTTTCACTGACAGGCTGTATTGCTTTGTTTAACAAAAGTCTATCAGTGTTTGTGCTGACTGAAGTAACAAACACGTATGTATATCTATATACAGACAGACAGGGACCTCTCTCTCTGTCTTTCTCTCTCTCTATATATATATGTGTGTGTGTGTGTGTGTGTGTGTGTGTGTGTGTGTGTATATATATATATATATATATATATATATATATATATATAAAATATATATAGATAGATAGGTTCATAGGTGTTTACTAGGCTAATGGCCACAAGAGGCTTTTTAATCCTAGCCATGCATCCCAAATCTCTGACAAGTTCTGATACCCTTGATAAGTGTAAGCAGGGTCTTATAAAGTTAAACATTTACAATCAGGGGCCTGGGAGATGAACCATTTACATGCTGCCTGTGTCCATTAGAGACATAGGTGCCAAACTAAGAATGAATGTCCTGTTCCCCATTTAATTCTCCAAATTCCACTTGCATAGTTGAATTGGATTAGGGAGGAACTCTACTTCACATGGATGGCAGCCTGTTTCAGAAAAGGGGTAATCTCTAGGAAACATACCTGTCTCTCCAGCAGGTCCTATGTATATCCAGGCAAGGTTTATGGCTTTAGAATGGGTAATTCTGGTGCTGTTTGTTTCCTGGATATGCAGGAGGTCCATCAGAGTGGGGTCGAACAATGTCTTGTATGCTAAGCATAAATCTCCCCTCAAGAGCCTGTAAGAGACAGAATACATGGATAGGGTCTTGAGGTGATCTGCACAGGACATGGTACTTATGCCCTGTATTCTTTTAGTTAGGAACCTTTGTGGATATTCCAGTTGTTGGATATGTCTGGTTAGATACATACCAAAGGAGGCGATGTACTCAATGATAGGTCTGATGAATGCTGAATATAGTGGAACAAAGACTTCCTTGGACCTAGGTGCCTAGATAAAGAGAGAAGACATACCCCACCAAACCACCTTTATAACCCGCAGAAACACAAAGAACTTAAACCTTAACAATTTCCTAAATGATCTAAGCCTATGTAGATGAGCCAAACTTAAAACACTACCCCTTGACCAAGCAGTCTCAGAATTCAACACCACCTTCCTAGCATTCTTAGACAGGTACGCTCCCGTACGTAGATTTAGAACAAAAAACAGAATAGCACCATGGCTAACCATTATTACTAAAAAAAAACGTGCGTCTAGAAATAGAGCATGGAACTCATGGAGAGCCACCAAATCCCCACTTGACCACATAATATACAAACAGATAAGAAATGAAACTAAAAAATCTATTATGTTAGATAAGCAAAACTACTATTTCAATTTACAGCAAAAACACCAAACACAGCCTCAAAAATTCTGGTCAGGTCTAAGCAAGCTACTCCACCCAGGGAAATCTACTACCCCTGCCCCCTCATCAACCTCACTACTTCCCCCTGAATCAGTAGCAAATACCTTTAACACTTTTTTTCACTGAAACTGTCAAATCTTTAGACAATAACCTATCACCCTCCTCTTCTTATACAACTTAATTTACTCATGTGAACTCCGCACCCCTAAAATTTGAGCCTATCCCCACAGACTTTATCAAATCTTTACTTGAAAAACTAAAACCTACTACCCTTGCAACTGACCTACTCCCCACTGAATTCCTACAAAAGGTAGCTAAAGTAATAGCTTATTCTATTTCCATCCTAATCCAACCGTACAACCGAAAATCTCACACATTATTCCACTTCATAAAGGAGGGAACTCCACAGAACTTTCAAACTACAGACCTATCGCTATTCTATCTCCCCTAGCCAAAATAATGGAGAAATGCATACAGAAGCAACTATTAGCCCACCTCACCCACAACTCACTCCTAGCATCATCCCAGCATGGTTTCAGACCAGCCCATAGTACTACCACTGCCCTTCTCTCCTTCTCTCACACAATCAACCACAATTCGTAATCAAAATCTGCTCTCCTCTGCCCTCTTCCTCGATCTATCTAAAGCATTCGACATGGTAAACCACAGGTTACTCTTAGACTCTCTCAACTCACTCTCAATAGACAAATCAGTATCTAACTGGTTCCACTCATACCTAAATTGTCGACAACAAACTGTCTTGTGGAAAGATAATCTATCCCCCTTTCTACCTGTCACCCTTGGCGTACCCCAAGGCTCCATTCTAGGTCCACTTCTTTTCTCTATTTTCATCAATGAACTACCCAAAACCATACCACAGGCAACATACAGTACGCAGATGATTCCAGACTAATCTGCACTGCCTCTACTCCAGCAGAATTACAATCCCTAACCCAGTCTACCTTTAACAAAGTAGAAAACTGGCTTAATACTCGTCTACTCCTCCTGAACCCAAATAAAACCAAACTACTACTGTTCACCCCCACCCAAAAACAAACACCACCAATATTTACAGTCTCTTCAAACAATGGAACCACAATTTCTTCTGAACCAAATACCAAACTACTAGGTATAATCATTGACAACAATCTTAGTTTTAACACCCACATAGACAAAACCATCAAAACAGTAAATAAAAAAATAGGATCCATGTACAGGATTAAGAAATATCTAACCCCAACCACCAGAACCATCATAGCTTGCACATATCTTCTGTCCTCGCTTCTCTATGCTTCACCCATCCTCACTAATCTATCTAAATCAAACCTCAACAAGATAATCAGCTGCTATAACAATATAGCTAGATTCGCCACAGGCTCCACATACAGAACCCACCATTGTAACACTCTTCACAAACTAGGCTGGCTAGAACTACCCAATCAAATAAACTACAACCAACTTATAGTTACTCATAAAATCATATACCAACCAAACAGTACTCCAGTTCTAACTAACATTATCACCCCTTATAATAACCTAACATCCCTCCGCTCATCCAGCAGAATGCTAGTTCAAACTATAAAAGTAAACAACACCGCTGGAGATTCCTTGTTCTCCAACTTTACTGGAAAAAAATGGAACTCCCTTCCTCCAGAAATAACTTCCAATAGCTCATTGCCTCAATTAAAAAAAGCTCTAAAAACACACCTGCTTACACAATGGCTATGTCCATGTCTAAACCCGACTAAATAATCATTATCCCACAAACCTCTCTTAGCTTTCTTTCCTTACCAACTGTATTAGGGTATCCTTCAGTTATACCTCTACTAAATTCCTGACTAATCAATCTCTGCTTCATAAAGATTTTCATGTCTTAACTACAGACATTAAACTAATGTTTTGACTGTGACCCAGTGTTAACTTCCTAAGATCATCTTAACCTCCATTTGTCCCCCTAAATGGCTACAATAATTTTGTAAATAGATCTATTGCTATATCTTTGTTAAATACCTAATTATTTCTCACTAATATCTACATTTTTTATTGATATTGGTACTAAATGCTTTTTGAGAACTTGCAATTATGAACTTGCAATTATTTTACTGCTACTTTCATGTTAACTACTTAATTAGTTGCTACTATATATCAAAATCTCTATTAATTTTGCTATTAAATGCTTTGGATAACTTGGAGCTTTTCTCCTCGGGCCTCCGCTGAAAATTGATATGTATCCAGTCGGACTTTCGGTTAACAAATGTAAAATAAAATAAAATAAATAAATAAAATAAATAAATATCTTTATAACGTAGATATTGATATATTCTTACTTAATCATTTGGTATACTACTAGTCTTTCCTCAATGGGCCCTTCTTTAGATACCACTTCTCCAATAAGAATCTGAATTTTTTCAGAAAAATTCTGACATTAGGAACATCTATCTTCTTAGCCAATATACACCTACGTCATGAGGAAATATGCCAGACATATATATATTCACCACCAGGACCTGCCAGTTCACTCTCTAGCTGCTAGCAACCACAATTTTATAAATCAAACAATGATAATAATAATAATAAAGACTTTACACCACATTGTTGACAAGGCATATAAAAACATACACCTGCCCAACTGGCACAGGACTTAACAACAGCTGTTGCTAATAAAAGGACTTTTCATCTCCAGATTGCTAGTGGGGTGGGAGCATTCCTGACACATCAGGAACAAACTTCTACTTTTTCAACTGATACAGTATGAATGCATCTGTTATTCCTTAACTGTTAGAGCCTTTTTTGATAGGTCCTAGGCTTGGATGAAGCCCAAACAGTACCACCAGGCTGGAAGGAGCCAGGGCAATACCTCAGGCCTCAGCTCAAAGAACTAAGGCCTGTGGAAAAGAATATCCCAAAGTAGACTACTCCCTGAGTCTAGGTCAATACAATAATGCTTAAAGAAAGTGTTTACCGAGAACTGAGTGGCTTCAGCACAAAGGTCTGCAACAGGCATGCCTGAATCAAGCACTGGAGGCAGTCAGTCTGGTGCAGTGGGCTTTTACCATAGTATTTGCCAAATGCCAGCTGGCTGAATGATGACAAAAACAATACAATTTAAAATCCACTTAGAAAGTGGCTGTCTGGTAAATGCAGCCACTTCTCTCTGCAGAACAAAGCAGATGTTCATCTACAGAAAGCATTTGAGTTGGTGGTAAATGTACAGGGAGTGAGGGCCACTCTTTCATGCCTTTTATCAGAAAAAAAAAACGAATGTCTGGCTTCTTCAAAAACAGGAGACCTTTGTTTTATGTCCTGTACAAGAGCCACAAAGTATGTCAGACACTTCAAAGTCAAGCCAAATGCGTCGATGGGCCTACACAACGTAGCTCATTACACCTGATTTCTTACAGCCAAAGGTAAAACAGTTGTCTTCTTTTCCAAGGATACTGAACATTTACTGCAAATCTTAAATGATTTTATTAAGGAGGAGGCCAATTTCTTAGTCGCTCGATGTCGAGCTTGTATAGCACAGTACAATGTGGCCTGGGACAAGAAACTGTGTGACATGTTTGTGGGAATACTATCTTTCTGAAATAACTATGTTAAAATTGGTAGAATGTTGCCACATTTCTTTCTGTTATAATGACAAATTCCACATTCAACAAAAAGGGAGGACTATAGTGACTAAGCTTGCCCACGGTTAAGCAATATTGTTTTGAGTACCAGGATGGTTACTACATTAGTGCTATTGTGATAAATAAGCGGTTTACTGACAACCCCTGTTTGATCTGCATGGACTGGGAACAAAGTGTTCATAGGTTCATAGGCAAGTACTAGACTAGCTGCCCTTGTGGGCCATTTTAAGCCTAGCCAATTTCCCTTTTTGTACTCAGAACAACCTATCCCATTTGGTTATGGATTGCTCTTATCCATCCCGTGGTCGATGATTATATATTATCCCTAAAGAAAATACCACAGATAATATGAATGTATTCATTCACTTGTTCTCAAGCAGAGATATCTAAGGTGTACAGTAATGCAAGTGCCTATAACTAGTGGTTTTGTGTGTGTGTGTGTATAAACAGTTTCTGCAGCCCATGTTAATTATGGTGTAAAGGATGAAACTGGTTGTAGTAAACAGGCACATCTTAATATTATCCATATTGCTTGGATACGATCCTTGATTATCTTGTTTTGATGACGGTCAACAATGTAATTATTATCCGGCTGTGAAAAAATTGGACAGTATGAAGTCTATAAGATTAGTGGTAATATTTTAACTTTCGTGCAGATGAGTAAGGCTAACAGCTGCTTCTGTAGTTAAAGGCTTGATTCCTTCAGCCTTCAACTATCTGTGTGACTGACCAAGTCACTTTACCAGACAGTGCTCTTAGTCTACCCCTTAAAAGGGATACTTGCATCTAGTGGGCTGTCCCAAGTTGTTAACAAATGCATAAGGGTGACATTCATGCCTACCATAATCAGAACTGATTGCCCCAGTAAGAATACCAGTCCAAAGAACCCAAGAGGTAATCTGTACATCCAGGAGCATTCAGCACTTCTTTCTTAGATTACTGTGGAATGATGTTGGCCTAGAATTTATGACTGATGCTCAGCACATTAGCCTTCCTCATCCTTTTGCATACTTGTGAAAGAAAAGTTGAGACAACTTACAGGAAATCTACAACACGTAGTATTTTCTTAAAATATACTGCCTTACATCCTAAACATAGTATTAAATCTCTCTCTCCTTTGGGGAGTATCTAGAGACTGGAACTATTTGTTCTACAGATGGATTTTTATACGACAGCACGGGAGATTATCAACAGGCTACTGGCCAACAGCTTTAAATCTAACATGCTGAAATGAGCATGAAAAATGCAGCAATTAAGATTAGAGGCAATCTCCTCACAGAAAGAATAATGCACACCTCCCAGTGCTCAGAAGATTATAAGGAGATTTTCTTTGCAATTGGGTACACTCACGAGTGAAACATTTTAAAATTTTTCTGGTGAATGATGTGCTAATTGAAGTGTTGCATCCTCATTTCTAAGTATCATACAGAAATTCCAGTAGTTTGCAGGATCGCCTGGTCCAAGTGGATACATTTGAGACAGAACATAATGTAAGTGTACCAGGTATTCCCCCAGTAGGCTCTATTCAGTATGTCAATATGCTTTTCCAGACAAGGAGATTACTTTTTATTTATCCTTTGTTAACAGGGTTAGTCTCACTAGTCTAGCACTCACTTTTCAGGGTAGATCTGAGGAGGTATTTATACTACTGGGGAAATCTCACCAGGGCATCAGAGAAATTCCCATTCTCTTTTCAATAGGTACTGTGGGACTTAATAATTGCAGCACCCCTCCCTCCCATTATGCCACACTGTAGTGTCAGCAGTCCATCAATCTGGTGTGCGAGTAAATCCCACACATGCTCCAAAGGTGAGTGTACTACCTGCTGTGTTCACTCTCGCTACTAATGGAGAGATTTGTGACCAAGTTTGGATACATCTGTCAGACTGACTACACTTTTTTATGTTCCAACTTGTCTTTGTGAATTATTCCACATAGGAGAGAAGAAAAGAAAGGATTGTGCAGGTTTTTGGAGCACTCTAGAGATATTAGGAATGTAATGCCAGGTAGTCCAGTGGCCATACTTACTCAAAGCAAAATTCAGATACTAAGCTTTTAAAGCATTTTTCCTGTTTTTGCATCATGAATTATACCTAGAGATCTCCAAACTTTTAATAAGAAAGGAAGTATGGTTCATCTTTAGGTATGGAATTTATCACCCAGGCAAAAACAACGAGATGCCCCTCAGATACTACTTACTTTCATGAATACTTGCATTTTGCCTTTCATCATGTTTCAGCACTGCTAATGATCATACAAAAAATGAACAGCTGAGTCATTAAAGTGCATTTGTATATAATTATTTCATTTAATTAAGAACTTCATAACACATAAAAGGGTGGATGCTGAAAAGCAAGCATACGGTACAATTTTTAATTTTTGTAATTTATGGTACTTAGTTTGTGTGTTTAATTAAAGGCTCTCTTTGCCCTGATTGCTGCTGCCACTCAGAACACTGGGAGAAGAACTGATTACTTCATGGAAACCTATAAAACTACCTTTAAGAGGAAAGTGCAGGTTTACACCACAGGGCAGCCTGCTTGTAGTAAATACAAAACAGACCTGGTTTCTTACACATAAGGGCCTGAAGCTTTGACATGACTTAAATACAGGTGATGGTGCAAATGACATTTTTTACTGAAACTGATACCTACTCAGAGTACACCTGAGGAATTTCCTACGTTGACCCCAGACACTGATGTGCCAAAAGGTATCCGTCACATACAATGACATTATTCAGGCTCTTGTGTAAGCACAGGCATAATTCCTGCAGGTTAACAATCCAAAATAAAGAAGTTATGTACCTACCAAAACGTTCCATGTTAGTTGTCTTCTTCTCGCCTTCTTTCTTGCTGGATGGTTCGGAGCCGATCCTCGGCCATCTTCAAAAGCTCGAGAGCTGTATACTGGCTCGAGGCCACCCCATATCCCATGATGCCTGGAGCTAGATACCCAGATCTCGTTTGGTAAGTCTAACAGCAGACATAATAAGGAAAGGATCCTATACTGGAATGTATAAAACCTACCAGAGAGGCTACTAGACAGAAAGGAATACCCAGAGAAGACTCAGCCAGTGAAAAAAAAAACATAAGGAACTCTTCTCGGTCTACAAGGATAGGGGGATGGAGGGTGGGACGCAAGAAAAAAGGCGAGAAGAAGACAACTAACATGGAGCGTTATGGTAGGTACATAACTTTTTTATGTTAAGTAGTCTATCTCGCCTTCATTCTTGCTGGTTGGGACAGCGTCCCTAGCACCTAAAATCCTGGGTGGCTCATCGGAACAAACTCTTCAGAATAGTGGAACCAAACTCAGCTCTGTTCCTGGAAACCACATCCAACTTACAACGCAAAATGAAAGTATGTGGGTTGGCCCATGTAGCCGCAGCACAGATTCCATGGGCAACCTAGCCTGAAAGGCCACAGAAGTGGCTAAAGCTCTGGTGGAGCAACCTTTTGGTTTAACAGGCAATTCTTTATTCCTCAGTTGATAGATAAATGTGATGATAGAAGTCAACCACCTGGACAAGGTTACTTTTGAGACTGGAAGACCTTGTTTACCCTCAGCATAAGAAAGGAAAAGCTGGTCCGATTTCCAAATGTCCTTAGTTCTATGCAAATAAAAGTGTAGTTGCCTGTGAACATCTAACTGATGCAATTTATATTCCGCCCTGTTGGAGTGGTTGGGAAGAAACACAGGAAGGTCTATGGACTGATTCAAGTTACTCTCTGAAGAGACCTTAGGAAGGAAGGAAGGATTAGTCCTGAGAGCAACCCTGTCATTGTGGAACACTAGGTACGGAGAACGGGTACAAAGAGCCTGAAGTTCTGAAACTCTTCTGGCTGAAGTAATGGCTACCAGAAAGAGGGTTTTCCAAGATAAAAACTTCAAGGAGCAAGATGCTGCAGATTCGAAGGGGGGCAAAATTAGAGAAGCTAAAATCAAATTTAGATCCCATGGAGGTGGAGGATCTCTCACTGGAAGCCTGAGCAGAGTGGTCCCTTTGAGAAAGGCTTTACATAGCTTATGAGACATGATATTATTTCCTGAAAGGCCAATGTGAAAATTTGAAATTGCAGCTAACTGAATTCTAATTGTAGTGGAAGCGGACCCAGAATGAAAGAGTTCCGCAAGAAATTCCAAAATGTGGTGTACAGGGGCTGAAAAGGGGTCTATACTCTTAGCCTCTGCCCAGGAAGAAAAACGTTTCCACTTACTAGCGTAAGTTTTTCTAGTCGTAGACTTGTGCAATGCTAAAATAATTTTGCGCACAGAGGGGGAGATATCTGGAAGCCTGACTAAGGCTGGAAGTGGAGCAACCCAAGCAGTGAGCAGGAGAGATTGCAGGGATTGGTACAGCCCGCCCGATTGATGGATCAGAAGGTCTGGAACTAGGTCCAGAGTCCAAGGCTGCTTGAGAAGATGATGATGCAGGAATGGGAACCATATTTGTCGAGGCCGGTAAGGAGCAATGAGGATCATTTTGCAGCCCAATACAGTAGCTTTCTGTATTAGTTTCGGAATTAGGGGAAACAGAGGGAATGCATAAAGAAGTCCCTGAGGCCAATCGTGGACTAGAGCGTCTCTGGGGGAATGTCCAGGAAGTGGAAGGAGAGAGAAGAAATTGCTGCACTTGCTGTTGAAGGGGGTGGCAAAAAGGTTGCAGCAAGGTTGGCCCCATTTGCGGAATATTTGGTCCGCAACTACTTGATTCCGAGACCACTCGTGAGGCATGAGAATTGCTCTGCTCAGCCTGTCTGCTATGACGTTGGATCTCCCAGCGATGTGCGTTGCGATCAGAAACCGTTGGGAAGAGATCGCCCACTGCCAGAGTCTGAGTGCTTCTCGACATAGGGGGTAGGACTTGGTTCCGCCCTGCTTGTTGATGTACCAAACTACTGACATATTGTCCGTTTGAACTGCAATGGTCCCGGTAGGAAGAGAGTCCTGAAGAGCTTGCAATGCTAAAAGCACAGCCCTCATCTCCAAGACGTTTATATGCAGATGGTACTCGTGAGGTTACCAGATGCCTTGGACTGTCCTGCCCTGATAATGCCCCCCCATCCCACCCGATCAGGCAGGCGTCTGTGGTCACCGTAGCAACTGGAGGGGGAAGTACAAATGGTCTGTCCCAGGGCACTGATGTGGAGACCGATCCACCACACAAGGTGCTTTTTGCATGCTTCTGTGATCATAATCATGTGAGACATGGGAAGCTGCTGGAAGGACCATTGGGTGAAAAGAAGCCACTGGAGAATCCTCATGTGAAAACGAGCTAGAGGAACAAGTATGATCGCTGCTGCCATGAGACCCAGAGTTTGGAGGACGAACCTGGCTTGAATTCTTTTGCATGCAAATAAGACCTGTACATGTTGGCGAATCACTAATACCCTGTCTGGTGGAAGGCTTGCTGATATGTCTTCTGTATTTAAATTTGCGCCTATAAAGGTGATAGACTGACAAGGTGACAATGCAGACTTTTTGAAATTTATTGAGATACCTAGTCCGGAGCAAGTCTCGGTAGCGTAGTCTCTGGCTCGCAGAAGGTGATGCCTGGTGGTAGCAGTGAGGAGCCAGTCGTCTAGATATGGAAACATCTGGAATCCTTGCCGTCTCAGGTGAGCGGTAACTACTACCATACATTTGGTGAACACCCTGGGGGCTGTAGTGAGACCAAAGGGCAGAGCTCTGAACTGATAATGGCTGGCTCCCAGCCGGAAGCAAAGGACACTTCTGGAGCGTCTGTCCATTTTGACGTGGTAGTACGCATCCTGAAGATCTATAGAGCACATCCAATTGTCCTGACCCAGAAAGGGTAAAATGGACTGTAGCGTGCCCAACCGAAACTTCGTTCTTTGTACAGACCTGTTCAGTCTGCTGAGATCCAGAATGGGTCTCCAGTCCCCTGTCTTTTTTGGTACCAAAAAGAACCTTGAGTAAATTCTGGATCCTTGCTGGTCTGCTGGGCTTGCTGGATGGCCCTTTTTCTTAGCAGTTCTGAAACTTCCTGAACTGCTTGATCCCTTAGATTGGGTGGAACATCTGGAAGGGGATTGTTTAACACTAAGGAAGTGCGAACAAAGGGAATTCTGTAGCCTCCGGATATAACAGACTGTAACCGTTTGTCTTGTGTTATGCCTTGCCAGGCTCTTGGGTACAGCGATAATCTTCCCCCGACTGCCTCCCGAGGTGGCAGCCGGGCAACCCTTCAGGGATGCTGGAAGGGCTTCTCAGAGAAGGATTCTCCTGCTGCTCTGGTTTTGCAGAGCCCCTCTGCCCCGGGGGCGGCGTCTATTATTGTTCTCTCCTCTGCCCCTGGATGGGGACTCACCACGTGTGTCCGGCAAGGCTCCCTGGGATTTCCGGAACCACATCTTTCCACTCTTCTGACCCTTGGGATATGGTCTGGAAGGAGTGGAAAAACGGACTCCCATGGCAGAGAGAGTCTTGCCTTCCTGCTCACACCTGGTAAGGGTGTCCTTCACCTGTGATCCAAAAAGAGAGGAACCATCAAAGGGGGTGTTGGTGAAAGACGCTCTGAAAGGTTCCGCAAAGTTACATAGCCGCATCCAAGCATGCCTCCTTAGGGCAATGCCTGTGCCCGCGGCTCTACTCGCACCATCGGCTGCATAAGAAATTAGCCTCATGGAGGAGTTCACCACTGAATTAAGAGTCGCCAGCTGGAAGGCTGCCTTAGCCTGGGCCCCCTCAGCTGATGGAAATTGGAGGGTATCTCCAAGCTCTTTAAGGAGATCCCTTTGAAGACGGGTAAAGTGGCACAAATAATTCAGAGACCTCATGGAAAAGGTCACTGAAGAGAACATCCACTTCCCATATCTATCCATCATCCTGGACTCCTTGTTAGGGGGATGGACAGATGAAGTTTCAGCCAACTCCTTCTTTGTGGCCGCCACTACCACCACGGCATCAACAGGAACACCTCTGGTCAAAAACTGTTTATCCTGTGGGGCAGTTATGAATTTAGCGGGTCTTCTGGGGGTCGGTTCCACTGTGTCTGGAGCTGACTACGCCTTCCAAGCCACCACAGACATCAGTGGGTCGGAAAGGCGGAGACACCCAGGAGGTGGAAGGTCAGGATCCAAATGCATCCAGGAATACCGACTCATCCTCAGAAGGGCTTAGGGTAGTCCAGTTCCCCCTCTGCCTAAGCATCTCAAGAATGTCCGAGAAGGAGACATCTTCACAGGGGGGTCTCTGGGACCCTTCCGAATCCTCTAAGTCGGTATCTGATGTGACAAACTCAGGGGAGTCAACATGCTTCCTCTTACGAGGTGGCTCCTCTGAATGATCTGGGAGGCCTCGGAAGAGGAAGATACACCCAAGGGGGTGCCCTGGAGTGTT
The DNA here is from genome assembly GCF_019279795.1 of Protopterus annectens. Taxonomy (NCBI): domain Eukaryota; kingdom Metazoa; phylum Chordata; order Ceratodontiformes; family Protopteridae; genus Protopterus; species Protopterus annectens. Next base: position 818,853,986 of record NC_056728.1, on the reverse strand, counting down.
GGTTCCCCACGCTTGGGGTCTGGAGGAGGGGCAGAGGCAGACGCAGGCACATTAGTGGGAGGAGCCGATGGGGATGATTGTGGGGCTGACTCAGGGGCCAGCACACTCCTCATGACCTCGAAGGCGTCCCTACTCAGATGCTGAGAAGGCTCCAGTTCCGAAGAGATCGGAATCCCTCTCTGCACCGAGGGGGATGGCTCCAAAGCTGATGTAGGAGTCGAGCTCACCTGCGCCGAAGCTCAGAGGGGGAGAACGGGGTCGGACAAGGGTCCGATGCCACTTGCCCCCTCAGAGCAGATGAGGGAGTCTCGGCGCCCAGACCCTTCCAAGGACGGTACCAAGGAAGTGATCGGAGCCAACGACGGAACCGAAGGAGAAGGTATCGGTGCCGACGGTTCCACTACTCGAACCCCAACGAACTCCGGCTCCGAGCTCAAGGGAGGAGTCAGAGAAGGAATAACTGCAGACATGGACGGAGCCGACACCTGATGAGGGGGCTGGACAACAGTTTTGCTAGGGCCTGCGATTTCAACAGCCTACTGACCACTCTCTCCACATCGTGATATGAAAGCCTTGAGGACCGAGAAGAGTGGGAATGATGACTGTGCTCAGATTGGAGCAGAAGAGACCTCGGAGTCGAGTGTATCAACTCCAGGGAGGGAGACCTAGATCTCTTTCGACTCCCCAACGGCTCCGAAATGTGAGTCGGGACCGAGTGGGAGGCAGGTAAATTGGTTCCAGCCGGAACCGAGGCAAAAGGAACAGCCTCACCCAACGATGACTCCAAACTGGGAGACGAAGATTTAGGTGGCTTACAGGACTTCACGGGCTGAGCCTTAGCCGGTGAATCCTGCTTAAGTAAACCCCGTAGGATTAACTTATTTTTACGCTCCTGCAAGTCTCTTGGGCTGAAAGCATAACAAACCGAACAAGAGTCCTGCAGGTGCATGGCGCCAAGACAATAGACACAAGAAGTGTGACCATCTGTCAGAGACATTTTCTGACAGCATGAGTCACACTTCTTGAATCCGGACACCTTGGTATCCTTGGACATCCCTGAAAAAAAAGTGGAACACCAAGAACAATTCACAAAAAAAATAGGATAGAATAACTACCACACACACTAAAGTTACCACACCCAAAAACACAGCCAAAAGAATACTAACAATATCCTACCTACAAGCTAAATAAAACTAAACTAATTAATTTTTTTTTTTTTTTTTTTTTTTTTTTAAGAGAAAAGGAAAGGGTTAGCCGCTAATTTACACGGCTACCTACGTGAAGAAAGTGAAGGGGGAGGGGAAAACTCTCTAACTAAAATGAATTTTCTGAAGGGAAGAGGAAGGATTCAAGAAAGAATTATAGGTACAACAAGGATATACTGAGAAAGGCTGTAACTACGATTAACAATCTACACTAACAAACCCTAATAATTTTTATCAAAATACAGATAAAATAATGAAAATATACGACCTGAGCCAGTAAGACAACCTCGCAGCAGAAGCAGCAAACGAGATCTGGGTATCTAGCGCCAGGCATAATGGGATATGGGGTCGCCTCAAGCCAGTATACAGCTCTCGAGGTTTTGAAGATGGCCGAGTCGGAGCCGAGGATCAGCTCCGAACCCAACCAGCAAGAATGAAGGCGGAGATAGACAACTTAACATCAGATTTTACCTGTTGTGGTAGTTAAAACTGTTGAGATCCAGAATTGGGTGGAACTTGTCCAGGTTCTTTGGGACCAATAAGAACCAGGCACAAAACCTCAGGCTGTCCTCCTCCTGCTCTAGAACATCATAAATTGGCCTCTTTTAGCAGGAGAATCATGGTCTGTGCCAAAAACTCCTCTCTAACAAGGGCAAATCTATCAGTGGAATTCCTTCTTGGGAGATCCAGAATGTGTCTGAAGATGACCCAGTTTAGAATTCACTGGTTTCTTGTGATGGTTTTCTGACCTTCATGAACCTGGACAACAATCCTGCAAGGAAAGTCCATGACTACAGTCAGGACTACAGCATACCTGCTGCAGCAGTTGACAACCCTTGTGACTTCACTGGATCTAAAGAAGATAAGACTATTGTTTAAGACATTTTCTCAGATGTTGAGGATGCCTCTTCCTCTTTAGAGGTTGGTCAGGTTTTGACAAGGAAAGGGTAGAACTGGCAGGGAAATGATACAGGCCCTCAACAGAATGACAACCTCACTCCTTTTTGAGAGTTCATCAACCAAGTCTTAAGCAGGCTAGCTAAAAATAGCACATACCAGCAGTCAAGTGGACCTTTCTCAACTCCTCCATAAGGGACAACAGTCTCAAGCACACCACACTCTGTAGCCAAATAATCAGATTAGCAAAATCACACAAAGTCACATGGTATGCTCCTATGAATACCATAGACAGATTTTCAAAAAGATCCTCCTTTTAAGACTCTGTGAAGACTTATCTACCACCTTCCTTCTGAGGTACACCTGCAACAGGGCCAGGCAAAGTGAAAAACTGTGTGGCATAAATGTAGATGTGATACTGATGTACAACCACCTACCACGCCTACCCAAAGCTCTGAACTCCTTGTCCAGTGATGTTTAAGCCTCTGAAACCTCTTATGCACTAAACATATTACAAAAGTGTCTGCAATGAAATGCAATGGGAAAGTTTTCGGGACATTACTGATATTAGTAACCTAAAAGGAAAAACAGTAAGAACCGTGTTCCGTAAAGGGAACAATATTAAGAATATATTGGAATACGAACCCTGTGTCAATAGATTTTCAAACCAACGTAAAGGTACTTATAAGTGTGGAGCCTGTTCACAATGCAAATATATATTACATACTGATAAAATATATATTGCAGCCAGAAATAGATGGATAAGGGCATCAACTTATTCCAACTGCAATAGTCAAGGGCTGATATATATAGCCACTTGTCAAAAATGTCAAGGGATTTATGTCAGTAAAACTGAAAGACATCTGAAGAGAAGGATATATGAACATTCATACGAAGTACAGAAACAAAATCCTAATAATGCCCTGTTTCGGCATACCTTGACATGCCATCAGGCCAGGTTTGAATTTTTTGTATTAGAGACTATGTACCGAGACAACAGAGGGGGTCCCTGGGAGATCAGATTAGAGCACAGGGAAACCTATTGTCAAATTCTCATAGAAGCAAACAAAATACCTGGCTTGAATGACACTATATCTATTGCACCATTGCTAAAATTGAAAGCTGGTATGTTGTGAAATTGTTTTTCTTTAACAAACATTAAGGGGTCTGCAAGCAACTTTTTTATTTTTTGATACAAACTTTTTATATTATTATTGGTGCTCAAAGTGGTTGTATATATTAAGTTTTTACATTTTAAATGTATTATTCATATACTTTTAACATGCACACTAATTTAATAGCACTTGAACAGTGAATTTAGTTTTATTCTTTTAAATTTTAATTAAACAAAGGTTTTAATTGATTGCAGCACAGTATAAATGTTTGGTTAGGGCAACCCACTTACATATCTGAAGAAGTCAACGATCTATGCTGACGAAAACGTTGTATTTGTATTTTACTGACGTTAATACAATAAACTGTGTGGTTGCGGTCTCCCACGGACTGATTTTTTGCATTTTTATAAATGTAGATTCTGATACTGATGTGCAACCACCTACCACACCTACCCAAAGCTCTGAACTCCTTGTCCAGTGATGTTTAAGCCTCTGAAACCTCTTATGCACTAAACAGATCACAAAAGTGTCTGCAATTAGGTGCTTAATGAGGTCATCTACCACTTCAGGAGGTGTTTTCTGAAGGGTTTTGTCCTTTTTTTTTTTCAAGCTAAAGAAGAATAATGAGCATTCTTACATACTGCTAAAAGGGTGTCCCTAATGATAGACTCCAGGGGAAAAATGATTCAGAACTTCTCTGGCTTCTTCCTCCAGAACTCCCACAGGAATTTCTCAGGACAGGGGAGAGGGGCAAGAAGCTAGCCCAAACTGCTCCTCAACACCCTGAGGATATCCTGAATGAAGGGGATCATCTGGAAGGGATTTGGGCAAGGGGGCAGTATCATTAATCTTGCCCATGTCTAAACTATAGGTCTTGAGAAACCTCTGAATCTCCAAAATAGCTATGAAACAAGGGAAAAACATGATTCTTGCTGGCTCTAAACATAAATTAGTGCCACAGCAAGCAAGTGACAGACAGTGCCAGGTGTTGGAGACAATAAAATGATATCAGAATGTAATTAAGCCAAAGGCAATGTGAGGTGGGAAGAGGTCTAAGCCAAGACAGGTGCAGGCTTCAGACTAAAATCCCTCATGATGCAATTCCACAAAAGCATCTCAAGCTCCCATCAGGCATCAACCAGCTGACTAATACACACAATATAAACTGCAAGCCCCAGCATGGGATGGCCAATGGGCTCTCCATGACTGGGTTCTTCTGCTCACAGGGGCCTGTAGACCTGACAAAAGAGGACAGCCACTCTGCTCAAGATCACAGGACTCAAAGGACCATGGGATGAAGTTACTCAATCAAGGAATCAGAATGATAAATGAATCAGATAATGTGGAGCAAAACTCTAGGAATGCACTGCTTCAGAATTTGAATCAAGGGTTGGAGGTTGATATAATAGTTAAGGAGCTGATCTCACAGAGACAAAGTACAGGGTTCGAGTCTCACATTTGAAAGTGAACTTGGCTAGGCTTAACATTGCCCACAAGGCCAGCTAGCCTAGTACTTATCTATGAATTTATGAACATGCACACAAGGCTCATGACTAAAGCTAAGGACTGGCATAATCTTAATTCCACACTAGTCAAGATTGGGTAAGGGTTCAGAGGCATAAAGGAGCACTATGAACACTGTGGACAGTTGAGAATGGGACCTGGATTGTAACTGCTCATCTCTGTAGTGATGCCATGATACACATCTGTGAATGAGAGGTAGATCCCTCCTTCTTCTATTCATACAAAGAGTCTTCGACTGTTTCTGCAAAGTACGCAAACAAGTTTTCTTATCTTCAGTGTCTAGTATCCAAAATGAATCTCTGGTACTTGTGGCAGTTATAAATGCTGAGTTTTTTCAAAGAATCATTTAAGACAAACCAGTCCAGATCTTAGCAAGTAATATAAATAAACAAAATAAATAAAGTAATATAATGGTCACACAGCAGTTATTATGATGCTTAAACATGGAAATACAAAATGGCTACCAAAGATAGCAAGGACTAATATCTAAAATGTATGAGCAATAAAGGAGAACTGAAAAGCTCTATGGAGGAGTACACATATATATCTAGCATGTTACATCTTGTTTTGCACCATTTGAGAGTTAAGACATTTCCAAATGTGGGATTTTTCCAAAAACATGCAGAATTTTAATTAGTGGTCTAATACCATACTACAGTCATATGCAATGTGGAGTTAGATACTTGGATCACATAGTAGTTGCAACATTTCAAGAGTAGAGAGTCTATGGTTCTCTGGGTGGCTGCGGAGGTGCAGCGGTTAGCGTTGCCACCTCACAGCAAGAGGTTCTCTGGTTCAATCCTCAGCTGGGGTGCGCCTTCTGTGCAGAGTCTGCATGTCCTCCCTGTGGTTGCGTGGGTTTCCTCCGGGTGCTACAGTTTCCTCCCACATCCCAAAGACATGCTGTAGGTGGATTGGATACTCTAAATTGGCCCTAGGCGTGAGTGTATGCGTGTGTGTGCCTTCCGTGGAAGGCTGGGTGATGGGCTGGCAATTCGACACTGTAAAATTCCACTGCCAATAATGAGCGAACAGCTGATCCGCTGTGGTGACCCCTAACCGGGAAAAAGCCGAAAGAAGAAGAGTCTATGGTTCTTCATTTATTTCATGAGAAGTTGTAAAAAATTGCAAGCCATTTGCGTCTAACAAGTCAAGCAATTGCTCAGATTAAAAGCTGCCTCTGCAGATGTTCAAATGAAGATCACTGCAAACTAAGACACAAATCCCTTGCAGCAAATACCACAGATTGAATACATTTTGACCAGCTTTCCACTGAGCTCTCCTCTAATTCATTTCTTTGGGCTTAAGCCAAAGTTTTAGCACAGGGTACTATAACACATGAAAGCAATGCCACTGCACACACCCTACCAGACCAAAGTACAGCAGACGCCCTCTTATGCAGTCTCACTGAGAGCGGACTTTAGGCTGGATAAACGAATAGCTGGTTAATCAGAAAAAGCATACAAAATAGAATTTATACGTTATAAATCAGCTAGAATAACAGGATGTGTGTTAATATGCATTTTTCTAAAGAATATGAAGTCTATATCTCAAATTTATTTTGCCTAGAGGAGGCAGAAGTGTTGCTCTTCTCTGTTGTCTTTTGCTAGGGCTATGGCAAAAATCTGATGCCTGGTTAAAGAGAGGCTGGATAACAGGGAATCTACTGTACACTGTTTTGAAAGGTTTATTGTAATTCTGTCCGATATTGGTTCATACATTCTCAACTTCTTAGAGCAAGAAATCTGGACAAAGCCATAAATAAAAGTAGGACAAAGGCCCAAAAATAGGAAAACATTTTAAATATTGCACTTATAAACTTAGAAATTTATAGAATAACAGGTTTTGCATTAGCATGAATTTTCTGAAGGGTATGAAGTCTGAAACTCAAATGTCTGTCACATTATTTAATAACTTCAGTCTTCAATGATTTGTTACTAATTTGCCAGAAAAACACAATTTTATAAAAAATGGACCAAAAATACGAGGCAAAAATCTGAACATTCTGAGAAAATCTGTACAATTGAGAGGTATGACAGGGTTTGTTGATGTTCTGTATCAGTTTTTTAAAACTGATCTTTTTTTGGCATGCTGTCTTTTTATCTTGATATTTTAATGCATGTAAGTTTCTGTTATCTGGTTAGGCCCACAGAGGTAGCTCAAAGGCACACAGTACAAAAATGCCATATGTCTCGGGTATTCTACACAAAAATAGTAATTTTTAGTAAAACCTTTCTTAGAAGCTAAGTAAAATGGGGCATCTTTCTGGGATGGTGCAACATAAAGACAGACTCAGCTGTCACACCAAGTACAAGCACTAACAAAGCTGCAGGCGAACACTTTTGTTTGAAGCTTATATGATAGCAATATCTCTCAACTATACAGATTTTTGTTTGAAGCTTATATGATAGCAATAGCTCTCAACTATACAGATTTTTGCCTCATATTTTTGGTTTGTTACTCATAAAAGTGTGGTTTTCTGGCAAATCATTAAGAAATGAAGTTCAGAAAGTAATGACAGACATTTGAGATTCACACTTCATACCCTTCAGAAAATTAATTCTAATGCAAAAACTGTTATTCTATCAACTTTATAAGTTTGTAAGAGCAGTATTTAAAAATTGTCCCTACTTTTGGGCCTTTGTCCCACCATAATTTATGGCTATGCCCATATTTCTTGCTCTAAGAGGTTGAGGGATATGATGATACCACCAAATAGTTGTCCAGAGAATGCTGAAGATGAAGCGGTTTAATTTTAATGTACAGTCAAGTATTACACAGTGCTTGTAGTATATAAAATTGTGCTCCCTACAATGCTCTCCCTTACTCTTCCACACCCATGGCTCTTATGTGCTGACTCAATTAACCATATGCAGACCTTGGCATAATGAATATATTTACTCCTTCCTCATCTTTAATTTATTCAGGCCCCACCTCACTTCCTGAACAAAGTTTATCAAGGCACATTATAAAACCCAAACACACTATCTCAATACAAGAATAACCACTGCCAAATAACACGTACAACTTTTCAACATGTCTGGTACTTTGATACAGCTATTAATCTGTACAAGTGTGATTAACAGAGCATATAAACTGCATAGTGACACAAACGGATTATAGAAAACTCTGACAAAGGAGAACAACATAACTCATGAAAATGTACCCCTTTTGCAACCTGGGTATTAATGTCAATTTTGTTATGCATACAGAAATGTCTCCAAGAATAAAGAAAAATAATTTTTTGTACTTGCTTTTGCTACTTCCACGTGTATTATTTTTTCATCCAATAATGCACTGTTTTTATTTTTTTTTTATGTCCACATGAATTGAAATGTTTGCCAGTGAATGTGAACTACATTTCCACACCAAATGACAAAGGAACTGTAGCCCTTTTTAGAAAGATTCTTTTTCTCAGCATGACCTCTACTTTGCAAACAGGATACTTTGATTTTGCCTTCTGTATGTCACCCTTTCAGCAGGTAATAATACTGCAATTTCAAAGGCAAGCTGGGAAAATACAAAAAGAATAATGTAAAGAAAATACACAGCAAAAAGGTCACACTAATCCTTCATTAGAAATAACGGTCTGAGCAGGACACAAATCATATTTCTCTTGTTCTGTAGGATTTATGTTTCATTTCTTCATATAAGGATGCCAAATTGTATGGTGAATGGATACCTGGGGTGTTACTTAGGCCCTATAATAACTAGCATTTTAAGAGTTTAACACCTAATCCTTCAGGCAGTACAAAATTATGAGATGCTTAAAACTATGCCTTCAAAAATAAAGCCAAGAAAATGAGAAGCATTTGATACACTAGTTGCACTAAACTGGAAGTCAGAATGAAGGAGTTACACTAGTACTGAGCAAGAAAACATGGTCTTAGAATTGGGAAATGAGGCTACATCCCTGTATAGCTAACGGGTAAAAATGTTCCCTCTCTTTCTTTTAATGGGGTCATAGGTTTCTGTCTCTTCCAAGCTACTGCCATCTACAGAACAATCAGCGCCATTAACTGCAGGAGTAGTTATGTAGAATTAAGAACAGTTGGCATGGTACCATGTAACAATTTTGTAAGTGCATGTCTGAAGCTTTTGTCACTATCTTCAGAGATGTGGAGATACAAACGAATCAGTCCAGACCTGTGAATCGTAGCACTGTAGAGCAGAGTGCTGTCAGTTCAAAACGCACTAAAGGTAGTGCTTCAAAGTGCATGAGATGACTCAGAGCTATCACTGCACCATGAAATATTTAGAAAAGGCAGAATGCAATGGTTTTGGAACCCACTTCGAAAACAACATCAGGGAGCATGCATGGTAAATGCAAAGGTTGTGAACTACAATCTTATAACATTTTAAAGTAGAGATATAGCAGGTTAGGTATATGACTTAACAGTGTACTGTATGCAAATATGTTTGATTCCATCAATAGCCACTTGCAAACTCTGTTTCTGTGTCCAAAGTACACTCCCACAAAGAGATATTTGTACCTACAGGTTCTTACAAGCTTAAAAAATGACAATAAGGGTGCCGCTAGTACTATAACAGTAGGGTTCTACAGCAAACTGACTGTTTCTGGATTATCATTCACCACTGTCAGTGTCTTTTAAATAAACATAATGAGATGAGCTGTGTCCCACTAATAATGGCACAGAAGAACAGTGGCTGCCCTGCATTTCTAACAGAAATACCCCCTGCTTGCTTGCATCAAGTACTCCAGGGATAATGCTGAGGAATCACCATTCGAGTGTTTTACTGGTAAAGTAACACTACAAAAATAGGTGCTGGTAAATTCTGTCATTCTACAAAGACATCAATCTTTCCTAGAATTATTTTAATGCCATTTTGCGAAGTACAAAGTTGTTGTACAGTTGCTGCATATGCCATAGGCGTTCTGTGAGTTACCAATAAATAAGTGGTGGTTGAAACATCCAGGTTAAATAATACACCATCTGCATAACACGTAAGGAGATATTAAGTCCATGTAGGCTGCACTTTCCCTGAAATATGAAGTACAGTTCTGCAAAATCTTACCATAATGGTAGACGCCCTTCTCTTCACTGTTGCAGTATTCATTACAACAGGGGAGATCCCCTGCCAATGATGGCTCAATGTCTGACCAGTATACTAAAGCCTTTAGGTTGCTGTAAGGTATGCTGTACTTCACATGTATGCTCCCCTCGTAGCACAGGGCATAAAGATGATGTCTGGATGTACCATTCTCAGAACTGACAGCCCCAATAGGAATGCCAGTCCAAGGAATAAAGAGTATACCCAGAAGAGAAATGGACCAGGGGGCAGAGGGAGGGAGTGAATACAGGAACAGTGAAGAGAAGGCCATCCACCATTACAGTACAATTTTACACAACTCTATGTCCTTCCATTTCACTATTGTAGTATTCATTATAACAGGGAGAGTGTCAAAGCTCACAAAGAAAAGAGCGAGGAGGAAGGACCAGCAGAGCTGTCTAGGAAGCCATGATGGATGGCCCTAGCAAAACAAGCTCTAGCTCTGGAAATTCCATCCAACTTGTAGTGCTTGGTAAAGGTATGCACGGAAGTCCAGGCAGCTGCCTCAAGAATAGAGTTAGTATCACACCCACTGAAAAAAGCACAAGAAGAAGCCACAACTCTAGTAGAATGAGCCTTAAGAGAAGAAGGAAGGCTCTTATCATGAAAGGAATAACAAAAATAAATGGCTTTAGAAATCCAAGAATAAATAGTCTGATTGGACACATCTAATCCTAAGGGCCTAGGATAGAAAAAAACAATAAGCTGATCAGACTTCTTAACAGTCTTATCCAGATAAAATCTTGAGCTGTCTATGCACATCCATCGTGTGCAACACCTTCTCACAGGCAGACTGCGTAGAAAGGAAAAAAGTGGGCAAAGGAACAGTCTGAGTCAAGGAAAACTCATTCACCACCATTGGCATAAAAGAAGGATTAGTAAGCAAGGACATCCTGTCCTTATGAAACACCAAAAAAGAAGGGTAAACCATAATGGCTTGAAGCAAAGACACCTGTCTAGTAGAATTAAGGGCTAATAAAAGTACAGTCTTCCAAGAGCAATGTTGCAGGTAAGCTGAAGTGAAGCTGCAGGCTGAAAAGGAGTCTGAGTCATTTTTTTCAAAACAAAATTAAGATCCCAGCGAGGAGGAACAGGCTTCCTGGGAGGCCTAATATATAGGACGCCTTTAAGGAATTGTTTAGCCTCAAATCTAGAAGCTAAAGGAGGAGATAAAGGCAGACAAGCAGAGATAGCTGATAAGTGGGTCTTAACAGAGGGATAAGCCAACCCAGCACTGAGCAGTTCACACAGATAAGAGAGAACCAATGGAACATCCACAGAAAGTGGAACCAGGTTAGGAGAATGACACCAAACAGAAAACCTATTCCATGTGGATAAGTAGGACTTTCATAGTATTCGGGTTTTCTGGCCTCCTGCAGGATGCTAAGGATGTCCTCAGAAAAGAAGGTGTCTATGTGGAATCAAAATCCTATAACCCACAGTGTCAGCTGAAGAGTGGACAGGTGGGGATGGATGAAATATCTCTTATCTTGTGTTTGCAAGTCTACCCCGTGAGGTAACTGGTGATGACGGCACTTGGCTAAATGCAGAAGAGGGAACCAATGGTGTTTTGGCCAAAAGGGAGTCACCAACAATATCTGGAAGTATCCTGTTGAATTTTGAACAGGACTTTTGGAATGGGGAGAAGGGGAGGGAAAGGGAAAAGAAACATCCCCTTCCAAGAAAAAGATAGGGCATCCACTTTTCAAATCAGAGGACCTGGGCCTCTGCCCAAAAAAGAGGAAGTTGTCTGTTGAGAGGTGAGGCAAAAAAATCTGTTTGAGGAGTACCCCACTGGTGGACAATGTCCAGAAACACATCCCTGTGACGCATCCATTCGTGGGACTGAGTTAAGGACCTGTTATGAGTTTCTGCCACAATATTTTGACCTGATGGAATGCAAACAGCCTGAAGTGCTAACTGGCAAAGAAGACAAGATCTTGATCCCCCCACCATTTGTTTACATACCACATCACTGTGGTATTGTCTGTAAACACCTTGAGAGGTCCCAGGGAGAAGAAAGGATGAAAAGCCTGAAGAGCCAACAGAAGAAGAGCTCTCATCTTTTTGATAGTGATGTGCTCTTTCTGTTGTTAAGGTGACCAGATCTCCCCTTTTAGGAAGCCAAAAGCTGCTCCCCGTCCCATGTCTGAAGTTTCTGTGAACAGCTGCTTAGAGAGAAGAGGGGGGTGAAAAAGGAACCCTGGGTTTAGAGAACTCCTGAATCCACCACTGAGGTCTTTCTTAAGACAAGGTAGAAGAGGAACAACAAACTCTTGGGTATGCGCATGTTGAAATCAAACTGACTTCAGAAACCACTGAAACTTTCTCATGTGGAGTTTGGCCAGACGGAGCATAGGAATGGTGGATGCTATGAACCCCAGAACTCTCAGAAACTCTCTGACTGTTACAAAGGCCAGAGGAAGAAGAGTTTGAAAGAAGGAAAGAACTGTTAAAGCCTTGGAAGGAGGCAGAGATGCCAGTATAGCCAAAAAACATGGTATTGAGAAAGAGTCAAAAAAGACTTTTTGAAGTTTATTGTGAACCCCAGGCTTTGCAGAAGAGAAATGGTGTTATGTGTGTGTCTTTCGGCTTTTCCCGGTCAGGGGTCACCACAGCGGAACTCCGGTCCACTAATGATTGGCAGTAGATTTTTACGTGCTGGCTTGCCGGGCCTAACGCACAACCTTCAACGAAGGAATGCCCATTCATGCATGTCGACACACAGAAGACACTCTAACTGAGAATCGAACGGGCAACGTCTAACTGTGAGGCGACAACACTACCGCAGCACCACCACAGCAGTCCACAGAAGAGAAATGGTGAAATTAAGATTTTGCAACAGGATCTCTGGAGAGGATGCCTGAAAGAAGGTCATTCAACTAAGGAAAGATTTGGATCCCCTGAAGCCTGCAAAAAGCAATCTCAGGAGCGAGGCATTTGGTGAATACCCTTGGGACAGTAAAAAGGCCAAAGGGCAAAGCAGAGAACTGAAAATGGCAGAAAGCAACAGAAAAACGTAAAAACTTCTTGAAAATGGGATGATGGGGATATGATGATAAGCACCCTTGAGACACCATATAACCTGAGGAAGCAAAACAGGGAACAAAATCTGAAGGGGCAACAATCGAAAGGAGGGTACCTTAAGAAAAGTGTTTGCATGAGAAAGATTTAGAAATTGGTCTCCAAGTACCCTCTTTTCTGGGTACTAGAAAAATCCTGGAGTAAAACCCCTCCCCCTTTGAGACACAGGCACTTCTTGAATAGTACCCTGAATCAAAAGGTCCCAAAGCACCTCTGGAAAGGAGGAGAGTTGTTTCTGAGAGGGCTAATACCATAAAAGTGGGAAGGAATTTCCAAACTATAAAATACACCTGGCAGATAATGGACAGAACCCTGGAATCCCGCATTATCTGTAAACAAACAGGAAGAGAGACAGAGAGGTGAAGAGAAAGAGGAAAGTGACTGGGAAGAACAGAACAGCTGGACAACACCTGGTTTATTAGGAAAAGGAGACTTCTGAAGCAGAGAAATCTGACTAGCCCTCCCAGGAGGAGCCCACTAACCACCCTTCGTACCGTTACGAGAAAGCAGAGATTGTCTACGAACAAAAGCTAACTTACTGGGGTAATTGCTCTGAAATTTAAGCACAGGACAAAAAAACACATATTTAAGTTATATGTCACATTATATACTATGTATATATTTTTGTTTTTACATTTTTATCCTGTAAATGTGTTAACACTCAATTTTTTTGTCAGTTTTGTTTACAATTTCTATTGCTTGTGATAATTTGTATGTAAGCTTAGACTGGAGCTTTTCTCCCTGGGCCTCCGCTGAAAATGGGCACTGTCCCAGTTGGATCATCCTGGTAAACAAATGTAAAATAAATAAATAAATAAATAAAGTTCCTCTAAAGCAATGCCCTTATCCTGAAGGGACAACGCAGCAGCAGTAGCTTCTCCAAACAAGTGTTTATCTAGAGGAGCATCCATTACCTTAGCCTTAATATCATCAGGCAAAGGTTGAAGCCGAAGCCAAGAAAATCTTCTCATCACAGACCTAAAAGCAGCAGCCCTAGAGGAAACATCTGCTGCATCATAACTACAGCTGATGGAATGACAAGCTACCTGGGAAGAAATCCTTAAAAGAGAAAGGGCAGAAGTTTTACCCTCAGAGTCTGGAAGATCAGAAATAATCTGACAGGCCTGGGATAGTAGAGCCAACAAGTACCTGTATATATGGGTCTTATAATTAGCCTTAAAAACCAAGGTAGCAGATAGCAGAGATATAAACCTTCTTGCCTAGCTTTTCCATGGTTCTACTATCTTTAACAAAGGGCAGTAACTTTGGAGAAGGAAGCAATTGAAATGGCTTGTCAAAAGCTACAGACACCACTACGGGATCAGCAGAAGGACACCTGTATGAGACTCTACACTTCTCAGGCACCCTACAGAATCTAACAGGCTTCTTGGGGGCAGGAAGTTGAGAGTCTGGAGCCTTACAGCACTGGAAAATGCATCCAAAAAGGCAGCCAAAACAGGAGGGACAGCAGAAGGTCTTGGTGAATCCATCTGCAGCAACTCATAGTAACCTTTTTTGTATCTCAGAAACCTGAGCACAATACCATTTAAAGAACTCCATCATCCCAGAGACAGTGTCCCAAAGAAATCTCTTCAAAGGGAGCACCAGGACTGGTAGATTCCTCTTCTTCAGATCCATAATCCAAAAGAAGGGGAATCAGAGAAGTAAGAAAGGGATTACTCATCCAAATCCACCTCCTACTCAGAGGAATCCTGTTCTCTGGGTCTTTTAATCAGGGTTGAGGACCGTAAGGTTGGAATCAAAACTCCCTGAGGAGACTTTAAAGCCATCAAAGCACTATACAAGCCCAGAATGAGGGAATGCCATTCCCTCTGTGGATCCTTAGAAGCAGGAGAAATATGTTTAGTCTTTTGCTTTTTCTTCAAAGGGGCATCCGCCTTATAGAATTTAGTAGGTTCCAAACCAGGGCGGCATTCAATAATGGTAGCAGAGACTTCTTCTCTGACTAAGATTTGAGGAACTCCCCCTAGGCCCCTCGGAGATAATCAGCTGTGGGTCCAATGACCGTCCAAAGCAGATGTCTGCACAGCCTCCTCGGACATGCTTTAAGTCGGATGCTTGCCAGTCTCCAACTTGGTTGCAGCAAAGGAGTCCAACGATAAAGCTGAGCGACCCTCCAGGCATTCACTCACCTCAGGAGATACATCTGGTGGAGGCTGAACAGCAGAAGATTCCAGCCTAGATTTCTTAACTTCCTTCTTCACAGATGGTTGTCCCTCGGAGCGATACGTTCCCTCCATCATATCCTTAGCTAGAAGCTGGTTTTCAAGATAAAGCGCCAAAGAAGAAAGTCTACTATGAAGGGTCTTAGGAACAAAAGTCTGACAAAAAAGAGCAGGACGTATGGATGCACAAAACGCCAAGGCAAAACAGACACTGTTTGTAGCAGTCTTTATGGGGAATCTGTCTCCCTCACTGGAATTTACACTTCTTGGATGACATGAAACCCCACAAGCAACAACAACATAAGAGAAAGATAAGTAAAACAAAACCCCAGAGGGGCACTTATCTGCAATGGCTTGGTGAACCAGCAACAGAACGGGTGTTCACACAGATGGTGTTCGGACTGGCAGTAAAGTTCTGAGGATGGTACATCCCAATGTCATCTTTATGCCGTACTTTCTGCAAGGAGCATACATGTGACGTATAGTGTACCTTAAAGCAACCTAAAGGCTTTGGTATACTGGCCAGAAGTTGGGCCACCCTTGGCAGAGGATCCCCCTGTTGTAATGAATACTGCAACAGTGAAATGGAAAGACATAGTTTTATCTCATTTACACTCCTCCCTTCCCTCTCTCTATCTCCTATTATAGAAGCTCACATACTGGGTCCACGACTCCCTATGTGAACACATATGCCTGTAGCTACTGGTAGCAGTTGCTCCCTACAATCTGCTGTATGTATCTACCTACTCCTTCCCTATTCTTGCCCTTCAGGATGACCCCTTCACCTTTATCATAGTTTCCCAGCTCCTGTAAGCTCTGCTCATAACCTCATCCTTCAGCCCATGCACCATTCCAGTACTTTCACCTCAACAAAACACAATCCTGCACTTCAAAATTATCAAAGGAACAGATAACATAAAATTCTTGTGTTCACATTCATACAAGCATCTTCCCAACCAAGCTACACTAACAAAAGAGCATTTGAATCACTGTTAATATTTGCACAAAGGTCACAAAGAAGAAAAAGATGCACAAGAAGTAACATTTTATGACAATGCAGCTACCCTGACTAAATTATATACTGAAAAGAAAGTAACAGGATATGCAGAGTAATAATCTAAGATGAAAACAGCAAGAGTGTGTGTGTGTGTGTGTGTGTGTGTGTGTGTGTGTGTGTGTGTGTGTGTGTGTGTGTGTGTGTGTGTGTGTGTGTTGCAGAAGGTGGGGGACAGATAAACCAAACTAGCAAATACTGACCTTGAAGCAGAAGAGTGAACAGTCAGATGTGACTCGGAGAAAAGAACAAATCAATCAGTCAAACATCTCACGAAGAAACCTTAAAATTGCATCCAAAAATTCTAAAAAAATGCAGCCTTGAAACATTTTCAGGTACAGCTAACTTGTAGATGGCAAAAGGGATCCGAAGAAGGGTCCTTCAGTTCACAGCATAATAAGTCACATGAGAAGAGCTAGGTAGCCTGGATGCCAGGATAAGTCTTACTAGCCTTATTCTTGAATGTGATGAAGATGGAGTTCCTAAACCTGACAAAGACAATCACAATGAGTGGTTAAAGACAGTGCAGATGGCTAACACTATGAGCTGCTATTAAACTGTTTCCTGTGGTGCAGTGTTTGTTTCCCTCACCCTTCATCTGCCTACTGTGTGATCTTGAGCAAGTCACTTAACTAGACAATGCTTTAGGGAAATTGGGAATTTGTCTACGCTCCTTAATGGTTTCCTGGACTGCATGCATGCTAACTTCCTAAGATTACAACATTAACGGAAATTCACAAAGTAAACACTGAAATATTCAAGATCCAGGAATCAGTACAGAAGATTGGTATGCTGCAACCAAAGCCAGAAGAGTGTATACACTTACAAAGCTCATATTCAAAGGCTGGACGTCATTTTACTCTTGTATTCACCTTTGAGAAAGTGAAGTTATTAATACCATACATTACAAAGTCTGAAAATAAGCCACTTTGTGCATCTTAGCCTGAGAAAGGTCAAACATCCTAAACAAGGAATAAAGTAGTACTGGAAAATATGACCAATGACGGACTACAAGAACTACCTTTATTCTGTGCAGCCAATTGATTAGTTATGAGGGACTTGTGCCTGTTACATAAAGCCATGTCTGGCCCACCTTTATCTGAAAATATTCATCTAGATTACACATGCAAGTCAATACAAGTTCCAGCATCCTACTGCTTAAAATGAACATAAGAGAAAAGTGTAAAAGGTTAATTACCTAGCTACCAAAACCTTATAATGAATTACCACTTGCAATAAAATTAACTACATGAACTACAGAAAATAATAGCATGGGGTATCAGCAATCAAACTTCTCAAAGGCCAAATGAGTTGTAAACCTGACAATACCATTGGACCTATCTTGGTCTACAAACTAGCTGTGCATGTTGGTCCCAAACGTATGGTCTACTTTTGATGCATTATCAATGATGTATAATCCAAACTCTAGCCCTATACAGGGTTTACTTAATTACTGACACCAGAGCATAGATAATGTTCCTGAACTAAAAGCAATGATTTGCTAAAATTTTCTCCGTATATTTAGTAGCAGTAAGTTCCACAAACTCATGACCCTACAATGAAAAAAAGAACATTTGACTGAAGTGATGGCTAAAGGTAAGTCAACAAGTACACTTATTTCTAGAAGGGGCATTGTGATTGGTAAAGAAAATGGCCAATGTAGCAGCCATAATTTTGTTCCTAAGGCATTTACAAAATATAACTAAATCCCCACTTAATGATTTCTAGTCTACCGAACATACAGTTGCTCAAGTCTCCTCACATAAATCATCAACTTAATCCCAGATATCTGTTTTGTGTAAATCCTCTGGATTTGCTCAAGCATTTTCAAATGAGAAGCCTTCAACATCAACAGTATTCTACAACCAGCTGAACTTTCATAATAACAACGAAACCAGAATTTTTTTTTATCCCTGCTAGCAACACTACACTGTATAAAATCTCCCCGATCAGTCTATAACACCTTTTAATAGTTAATTTAGTATGTGCATCAAATTAACCGGATTCTACTAATACTCTGAAGTTGCTAATCTGGGTAGCCAGTAAAAATATGTGGTTATCTAGGGCACATGGTTTTATGTAGTTTGTAGTGCCCATAATCCTAAATCAAGCATAACCTGGACTAGTGGATGGGAAATCATAAATTCACCCCTTGTCTGGATCCTATGCTTCTAATGGACAGAGGCAGCTTATAAATGTTTCACCACTCACACTCTAACTTGCATATAACCCAAAAATATAGCCTTAAAAATGTAGGGCACTAAAACAAATTGTTAAATATATTTAGGAAGCATAGCTAAGCGTGTAAAGGCCCTTGTGGTCATTAGCCTAGTATATAATTATGACTCTATAATGCATCACCATGCACTTTTCGCTGTTAAATCTCATACCCTTAGACAAAGTCCACTTAACTAAGATATCCGGGTAACCTTGGAGAGAAAGATGATCATCAATATTGGTAACATTACAATACATAATATTACAGAAAAACATAGCACAACAGCAATCAAAGACCCTTCTGTAGAAAATGTAAAAAATATCCAAACAGCAGCAGGGTCACCATGACAAAAAGCATAAAATAATTTATTATTAACAGGTTTAATGAATTATTTTATGCTTTTTGTCGCGATGATCCTGCTGTTTTTGTTTGGATAATATCATATTATCAAATTTGCTGGATCAAATTCTCTTAGGAATACGACAATCAGATATAAGGAAACCAAAAAGCAACTGACTCATGATAGATCCCTGAGGGACCCTATATTCAGAGTATCAGTCCCTAAATCTAAGCTTACATTTCCTATTCAATAACCAGTTTGCCACCCACCTTACCACATATGGGTCAATTTTCAGTTTAAAAATGATGACTCAGTTCCTGACAATGCCATGCAAGGTTAAATGCCTTTGCAAAATCTAAATAAATAGCACTGACTGCAAGACCATTATCCACTTTTAATTCTTAAACAAATGAAAAAAGTTTTTCTGCTCTTTGTATAGAGAAATTGAATTTATGAAATTAATTCAAACTTTGCTATGTTCCACTTACATTTGCAGAGCTATATATAACAAAGTAAGTCATCCACATCTTGAAAAAGCTTGACCATTTAAATGAGTTAACAAATCTCGTTCTAGTACAGATTGCAATTTTCATGCAGTCCAGAGCATAACTGGAAATTGTTTGCTACATAACCTTAATGCTTATAGCAATTTTGAGTTAATCCATTATAACCACACAGTAATAAATTCTATATTCCACTGCATGCTCCTACCGTTGTTAGAGCTAGCTGTATGCAGACAGGCTATGTATGGACTACAGCAGGCTTGCACATTAATGTGGCCTCTCTCACTTTATATATATATATATATATATATACATATACATATACATATACATACATGTAGACACACACATTTATTTATATATATATATATATATATATATATATATATATATATATATATATATATATATATATATATATATCTACACACACACACTCATTTTAGGCTTTGTCCAGATTTCTTTGCTCTAAGAGGTTAAGAGGTACATACACACACACACACACACACACACACACACACATATATATATATATATATATATATATATATATATATATATATATATATATATATACTTATACACACAAGCATTTAGGTCCTGACATGTCATCAGCCACAAGGGAAACCATTAGGGTCAAATCAATCATCTCAGTGCCTGGAATTTGTCATCCACTAGGTGCCACTTTGGTACAACTTGCCTCACAGCTGAAATTGGTACCTAAGAGAATTAATATGTAAAGGTGGCAACTGGAAGGGAAGTGACAACAGTTTTCTACTCATTCTACCAAGTGCCACATTCAGATTTTGCAGAAACATGCAGGGTGATGGAGTACAGCCATAAACTGATAACCTTCTCATCTATAACAAATAGGACATTATACATATGGGATTTTCAGTCATCTCCATGTTCCAACTATTTTTATAAGGTAGAAATGCCTCTGCTGTGCTTGTCTGAAACAATCTAGCCACCGGTGATGGCAGTTACCCACCAGTTCATCATATATTCTAAGAAGCATCAGACACAAGGCAATAACTTTCAATTTTTAAACCATTTAGTTGCACATACCTTCTGGCTCAGCTTTTGCAGCTGCTTGAAACTCTCACTGATATAAGCACAACATTGTCTCTTGTGAAAACAGTGCAGATAATCTGCCATACTTATCTTTGCAATGTTTTCAGTATTATGGGCCCCTCTACTACACAGCTTAACTATTACTTCAACTTTTCACACATGAAAAACTACCCATCTCATGCTCTGTCTCAGTACTATAAAGCTCAGTATCTGATTATGCCATAATAAATAACATATATAATGCCTTTGTCCTTAATACTCCACTTTCCTTTTTGTGTAAGATACTGCACAGCATCATTAAAATAAATACGTTCTTTAGCAGTAGCTTTATAAAAGTGTCCCCTCTATTCCTGCAAAACAGACACAATGGACAGATCACAAACTTCTATGGTGTTTCTAAATAGTGCACTCTGAATCTTTATTCAGCAGATGGGTATTTTATTATGTTTTACTGTACAGAAGCTTACAGTATGAGCTTTTCTTGTTATATAAATTTGAAATGGCAAAGTCCTGCATTTTCAGAGGTAAGGGCAATGTACAAGCTTATTTTTTTTCTTGATCTGATTATTTTCCATGCAAGTTGCACCTTTTATTCTCTGGATAGTCTGCAATCACACTTTGGCAAACTGTATCTGGCTATTCCCCACAAAAATGTTACAAAGTTCCTTTCTTCTTGTGGAAATGAGTATATTAAATAAGTATTCCTTCCTGTGAGACAGCAACACAGCTTGGGGCTGCTGCTGCAACAAACAAAATATCTTCAAAAATGTCTCCAAACAGTCAAGCTGAAAATCTAAGCCAAAGTTTCATTTAACAGCCTGTCAGTTTTCTGATGTGAAGCTAATGAATGCGGTAGCAAACAAATCCATCAAACCCAACATCAAAACAACTGTGCTTCATCCCACCAAAGGGGAAAATATGAAACAGAACCTGAAGGCCAACACTTTGATCTAACCTATCCATGGAAAACATATCTCCAAGCTAGCTATTACAGTACATGCATGAGTAATTGTGGACTTGAATGATAATATTCAAAAATTCTAAACATTCACTAATACAGTAAACATTTTTCTTTTACAAAACTGACAAGAATCATTACAGTACCGTGCATTAGAAAATCATTTTAAAGGTTATATACTTTTTTATTGCTAATATTCTGTTGCTTGTACACAACCCTAATGTGCACTAACCTACCCAAAGTATCTCTTGCCAAAGCCACATTATGCATAATTTAAGAGTTTTATTCAGAAAAGAAATGCACCACATGTAAGCTGTAAAAAGAATATTCCTGCAGGGATCTATTACAACTTTCTCCTCACCATTTCCCAACAAGTTCTGTCTCAGTAGTTCCCATTTAAGTGTGGAAATCATTTATTTAAGTATAATCCAACTTCCTCACACCAACATCTAAGGACAAGTGAACAAAGCCAGCACCCAGACAGCAATATTAATCGTGTTCTATAAAAGGAGGTGCAACACTAAAGGAAGAAAGAGTGGAAGCCCTCCTGTCTACTTTGTCCAGGCTTATATTTAGCTCCCCATTTGCTACCTTCATCTTTCTACAGTACTCCAAGTGCTTTCTGTGTGTTTCATGACTTCTACCACACTTTCACCATCCACCAATTACATCCACCAATTACACTGTCTGGATTATCCAGCTAACTGCTACCGCTTCATGTAGCCATGAATCTGCCCACTTAACCTCATTCCCACTTGTTCTAGTGTCCCTTTTGTATTCTAGTCTTTTTTTTTTTTGGATGGCTTCATTTCTTGTCTGTAAATTTTATTGTCCACTGGTCATTCCTAACAGGTATTACAACATAACTTCCCTTACATTACAGATTCCCTCCCCTGAGCAGTGTCCAACATGTTACCTTCTGAGGCTTTTGTTTCCAGAAACAAATGAAATAACTGACTGGAATCTCTACAGTAAATGCACTTTGCAGAAAGTACAGTTTTGTACCTACCATAAATGTAGATGTCCGATAGGTATGCATCTGCAGTCATAACATATGGGTTGTCCTGCCTCAGGCAGCCCTTCAGTCAGCCGGATTCCAAAGTCTGGGTCTGGCCTCGGCTGATGTCGCATCTTCCCCGACGTCAGAGCTGCTGGGGTATAAAGGCATCAGCCGACGCCATTTTCCTCAGTGTTTCTTGCCCCAGATGCCAGGAGCCCTCTAGGAAGGCTAAATTTGGATAAAAGTTGAAAATTCCAAACAGAATAAAACAATATATATATATATATATACATACAAACAAATACACCATAATAGATTCCCCCAGCTAACTGAAAGAGGGTTAAGCACCCTAGGAATACCACAGAGGGAAGGGTGGTAATCCTGACTGCAGATGCATACCTATCGGACATCTACATTTATGGTAGGTACAAAACTGTACTATGTCCTTCAAGGATGCATCTGCAGTCATAACATATGGGTAGAATACCATAGCCAAACTGGGGGAGGAGGTACTAAGATAAGGATGGTGTAGTTATGATCCCCTGTAAAACTGCAGTTGCAAAACCTGCTCGGGATCTGGAGTATAAAGGTAGATTGTAATGCTTGGCAAATGTATGCACGGAGCTCCAAGTAGCAGCTTCTAAAATGTCCTTGGTAGCCACCCCTCGTAGGGAAGCTGTAGTGGTGGCTGTGGCTCTTGTGGAGTGAGGCCTGATATTTTCAGGAGCTGTCTTTCCATGAAAAGAGTAGCAGAAATGAATGCAATTTCCTATCCATTTAGAGATTGTCTGTTTGGAAATTGCTTTTCCTTGCACTCCAGTTGCATATGCTACCAGAAGTTGGTCAGTTTTTCTGCTGGTTTTAGTTCTGTCCAGATAGTAGCGTAGTTGTCTGTGTACATCCAAGGTGTGCAGTAGTTTTTCCCCCCTGTTCTGTGGGTTAGGGAAGAACATAGGCAAATGAATAGCTTGGTTCAAGGATACCCTGGATACCACCTTTGGCATGAAAGTAGGATTGGTTCTCAGAGACACTCTATCCTGGTGAAAAATAAGGAAAGGCTGCACTGCCATCAGTGCCTGTAACTCGGATACTCTTCTTGCTGAAGTGATTGCTAGAAGGAAAGCAGTTTTCCAAGATAAGAACTGTAAGTCTGCTGATGCTGCTGGTTCAAAAGGGGGTAGTGTTAATTTTTCCAGCACAAAATTGAGATCCCATGCAGGAAGAGGGGGTTTCCTTGGAGGTTTTACATTTTTGATCCCTCTTAAAAATTGTCTGAGGAGAGGGTGAGAGAAGATAAGAGGATCCATGTTGTATTCTGCTGAAATTGCTAAAGCATGAATCTTAATGGAGGAATAGGACAGGCCATTGTGGAACAGTTCTGCTAAGTATTCTAGGATGTGTGCTAGGTTTGCCAGTGTGACATTTGTACCCTTTGACGCGCTCCAAATGAGGAATCTCTTCCATTTAGCTGAGTATGTCTTTCTTGCGGAGGGTCTACGAGCCTCCAGGATTATGTCCTTGACCCTCTGAGATAAGACAGTTTGGTTTTGTTTTAGGCAATTTTCCAGGCAGTCAGCTGCAGTGTTTTCAAGTTTGGATGCAGTGTCTTGAAGTTGTTCTGCGTTAGAAGTAGAGGCCATAGGGGTAGAGGCCATGAGTTCGTCCGAGACATGCTTCTCAGTAGCGGATACCAGTGCTGCCTTGGCCAGTCTGGAGCTATCAGTATCACCTTTGGCTGTTCCTCTCTGATCTTCAGTAGTACTCTGTACATCAATGGGAGTGGTGGAAAAGCATACACTGTTAGGGCATTCCAGTTGAAAGAGAGAGAGTCCGCCTTCCAGACTTGTGGGTGGTATACTCTTGAGCAGAATTTCCTTAGTTGGTTGTTGAGTGGGGAGGCGAACAGGTCTATCTCTGGCATTCCCCATTTGTTTGTTATGATTTTGAAGATGTCTGGATGCAGCATCCATTCGTGAGCATCCGTGGTAGTTCTGCTTAAGCTGTCTGCTAGTGAATTCTCTTTTCCTGGTACGAATTTGGCCTGCAGTTTGATGTTGAGATTCAGGGCTAGGTTCCACAGATCCATTGCCATCCGGCATAGAGGGTAGGAATGCGTGCCTCCCTGTTTATGTACCACATGACTGTGGTATTGTCTGTCCTTATCAGCAGATGACCTTGCTGGAGGAATGATTTGAATGCCTCGATTGCATGCTTCACTGCCAGCATCTCCTTTAGGTTTATGTGCAAATTCAGCTGGTCTTGAGTCCATAGGCCTTGGATGCACTTGTCTTACATGTGTGCTCCCCATCCTAGGTCTGAGGCATCCGTGGTGATGGTCTGCCTTGGTTGTGGTTTGTTGAAAGGCAACCCTCTGTTGGACTGGCAGGCCTGAGTCCACCACAGGAATTCCTTTTTCAGGCATGGAATGATTGGAATCATGGTTTCTAGACTGTGCCTGTGTTGAGACCATACATTCCTTAGGTACCATTGTAATTTCCTCATGTGCAGCCTGGCATGTGGGATCAAGATTATGCAAGATGCCATGTAACCCAGGGCCTGCAGGACTTTCCTTGCAGTGAGCTGAGTTTGTCTTGTCAAAGCCATGAAGTAGACTGGTAGTTGCTTTTGTTTTTCTTCTGTGAGAAAAGCCATCTGAGTTATTGTGTCCAGATCCGCACCCAAAAAGGTTATCCTTTGAGATGGCACTAGTCTTGACTTCTGGATGTTGACTGTGTATCCCAAGGCCTGTAGCAGGTGTGTGACATAGGCCAAATCCTTTATAAGTCTTGTCCTGTTCTCCGCTTGTATTAGGCAGTTGTCCAGGTATGGGTAGATTTGAATTCCCTGAAGCCTGCAATGTGCAATTACTGATGCCAGGCATTTCGTGAATACTCTGGGCGCAGTAGATAAGCCAAAGGGCAATGCTGAGAATTGATAATGCTCTGATCCTGCAAGAAATCTGAGGTGTCTTCTGCAATCTGGTTGTATAGGGACATGCAGGTATGCCTCCTTGAGATCTAGAGTCACCAGCCAAGACTCCTTGCCCAACATGGGAAGAAGCTGCTGTAGGGTCAGCATTTTGAATTTTGGCACAATGAGATATATGTTTAGTGCGGAGAAGTCGAGAATAGGCCTCCATTGGGTTTCTTTTCTTGGTACAAGGAATAGTCTGGAGTAAAACCCTTGGCCTTGTTCCATAGATGGTACCCTTTCTATTGCTTTCATCTGAAGTAAATTGTTGATTTGTCTTAAAGCCTCTGGCTTCTGGTTTGGTGGAAGGTTTGGCATTCCGCTCCTTCTTGGTAAAGTGTGGAAATGAAACCTGTATCCTTTGTCTATTGTTTGCAATGTCCATTTGTCTTTTGTAATGCAATGCCAGTTTTTTGAGAATAAAGCCAATTTTCCGCCCAAAGGTGCTTCCAGTTGTTCCCTTGTAGGCAGAATCAGAGTCAAGTCATTGTGTTTCTCCTGTGGAAGTGGTTGTAGTTGCAGCTCTGGCAGTACTTCTCTGGTTGGCAGGTTGCCACTGGCAACCCCTGTAGGCACCCTTTGATTGACCTCTGCCTCTTGGGCATCTATTCCTGCCCCTCTGTGCTTTGGAGGTGTCTGGAAAGGACCGATTCTTTGAAGGCCAGTTTCTGCTGAACCTCGGAGGTTGGACCTGCAGAAAATCCTTAACTGTTTGCACAGATTTTGCTTTTTCTTCCACTTTCTTTAGAATCTCCTGTGCAGGGGAGCCAAATAAACTTTGTTTCTCTATTGGAGCATCTAGGAGTTTAGCCTTGACATGGTCCAGCAAGGATTGCTCTTTTAGCCAGGCATGTCTACGAATTACTGCCCCAGTCATAGCTGATCTAAATGAAGCTTCCAGTGCATCATAGCCACATTTTAAGAAATGATTACTGACCTGCTGAGAATTGTGTACCAAATCCTGAAGGGCCTTACGGTCTAAAGGTTCAGGAGAAGAAAGCTTTTTATTCAGCTGATCTAACAAATATTCCTGGTACTGTATCATATGGAACTGACAGTTTAAAGCCCTGGCAGAAAGAGTAGCAGATGTGTAAACCTTTTTTCCCCATCTCTCTAATGCTCTTGAATCCCTTTCAGAGGGTAGTGTTTTTTTTGCAGTGGTAGCTGCAACACCTTTTGGGCCCTGAGAAATAGTTTCTGGGTCTGCAGCATGGGCCTTATACAAGTGGAAGTGGGAATCCGGGACCCTGTAGTATCTGTCAGGTTTGGCAGGCGCCGGGGGAAGAGAATCAGGGGCAGAGCTGACATCATTATATGCATCATCAACCACAGTTAGCACAGGCGGTATGGCTAAAGGCCTATGCTGTGGCAAGTGTAAGAAAGTCCTTAGTCTTTTTCTAGAATCAGAGAAATCCTGACCCTGCCATTGAAAGTGTTCCCTCATAGAGTGTAAAGTTTCCCCAAAGGAAAATTCCTCTGGAGGGGATGCAGAAGGGATAGAGTCTTCTGCATCTGAATCCTCATAAGGTGAGTATGGCCCTTCCTGATGGTCTGACAAATCAGATCCATCCGAGGAGTAGTCAGAGGAGAGAGGTTCAGGGGGTTCAGTCCTGGGCCTTTTGTCAGGAGGAGGTTGGAAGGCCCTGTCTGGGTGAGGTTGGGAACCCCTAATCAGAGATATAAGGTCCTCAGCAAGACTGAGAATCTGGGAACTTGAGGAAGGTCTCTGAGAAGTTGATTTTGCAGGTAAAGCTTTTGTAATTTTAGCTGCTTTAGCCCTGGAGAAAGCCTTAATAGACATAGAAGCAGGGGGCCTAGCTGCCCCACATGCAGGAGTGGAAATGTCCAAAGGAATGGTGTCGGACAGTTCTTGTGCGCTTGCTTCTTCGGTAGGGATTTCTGTAGCCGACTCGGCCGGGGCCTCACTGGCCTCGGTTGTCGGAGGTATGATTTCGGCAGAAGGTAGAACCGAGGCCTTGGTTTCAGCCGAAACCGAGACACTCGCGGTAGGCCTAACCGTGGTTTCAGCCGAAACCGCGGGCCGCGAGTGTCGGTCCTTTTCCTTGCGTTTTTTGGCTAAATGTGTAGTCGGAGTCTCCGACGGCATTTTATATGCAAAAGCGGATCCAAAAAACTCTTCTGCAAACTCCGACCGGCGCCTAAGAGTCCGTCGGTTGAAGGAGGCACAGGCTAAACAAGCTGATACGTCGTGGTCTGGGCCTAAGCAAGGAAGGCAGTAGGAATGGAAATCCTTATGAGGTATTTGTTTCCCACAAGTTAAACAATTATTTACTTTGTCTGACATCGGCTGAGGCAAGAAAGAGTCCCCAACGGGGTACTTAGCTTTTTAGAAGTCTTCGGTAGCTGAATCTCTGGATCTGACCGACCGGCACTTGCGAACAGCTTCTGCTTCGGGCACCGCACGGCAAGAAAGACTGAGGAAAATGGCGTCGGCTGATGCCTTTATACCCCAGCAGCTCTGACATCGGGGAAGATGCGACATCAGCCGAGGCCAGACCAGACTTTGGAATCCGGCCGACCGAAGGGCTGCCTGAGGCAGGACAACCCATATGTTATGACTGCAGATGCATCCTTGAAGGACATCATCCTTCAGGCTGCCACTTCCATTTACTGAGCTAGACATCAAACATCATAACATGAAGGTCTTTTTTATCATTTTTACCAATAAAATGCAAAAACAATATGTGACACACAACTTGCAAATTTAAGTTAAACACCAGGCTACATACAAAATACTGTCTGTTCTGCTATATATTTTAGAGAATCACTGGGCCTAGCACTGTGAAAAAAATAAATTTAGTTTGGTCATGGTTCAACCTTCTCAAATGTATGTACTTTTGTGTTAAAATACATGCTGTGTAAATATAAATTAACTGGCACCATGCTAATAGACAAGACATCACATTTCATGTTGCTAGAGGTAACGCTTGACTCATTCACTGTTTCAGCATGCATAATTTTAACTCTTGTCCACTCACTCAAAGAGACAATGATGAATCTGGTCATTACAAACCAAAGAAGTATAAACACTGATGACCACACTAGGAAAATGTAATTTGATTCAAGACAGAGAGACCTGGCTACAGCTTGTTAGTGGTATATCTATGAGTGTCCTAGAACATTCATCATCCTCACAAGAAATATAAATTGCCTAAAAGCCATGTCAGATCATTGTGTTTGAGTTTTATAAAGCAGTTCAGATGAATAACGTTTAAAATTCATTGTTACACAAATAACTTATTATTGTTGACTCCATTTACTTAGTTTTTTTTAATAAAATAGAGTACAAGGGCACTGTTATGTTAACCATACACTGGTTCTTCAATTATTTCTCTACTTTATATTTTGGTCAGGAGACCTAAACTATGATAAAAGTTGCATTGTAGCAGCACATTTCAACGTACATTATCTTCAGAAGCACTTTCTCTTAAGCACTGGCTTACCTGAAACATAATTGTAAGGGATGCCTTAGTCTGCTAAAAGGGCAAACTGCAATAAAGATGGTGTGTATCATGCAGACAGGGAAATAACAGCAACAGCAGCAAACTGCGTTTGGCATAGCTAAAAGTAGAAATACAAGCAATATGGAAACTGTGTAGTAATATTCAATACGCTTTTTAAAGCTCCAAGCAAGTCAGTCAGACTCCACAGTAAAGACTTTATTAAGACGTGCTTATTTATCATTTACTGTTTAATAAAGGGGAATTTCCGGCTGAGCATTTTCCCTATTTAGCAGAGGCCCAGGTTGAAAAGTTCCAGTATAGCAACAAACATTAAAAATAATAAATATAAAATGTGACCTTACAGACTAAAACTACAAATAACTAAAACTGAAAGAAAATTCACACATCTCAAAGTAGATTAAGTGAATACTAATTGTATTAAAATATGCAAAACAGACAAAATACTAAAAAGTTATACTGCCTAATTTACTATGCAGCACTATAATGACATAATAATTAATGTATTGAGAAGTATATTCACAGATAATAAGCACTGTGTTCTACAGCAGAAGTCACAATGTAAATTATTAGCTCATTTTGAAACTCATAAATATGTAATAATTGTGCGGGTGGTTGAGAAGGCCTTGTAGTAGTACTGCATTAACAACATAAAAGAATGCAATGGTGGAATATTTACAAAATTACAGAAGTAACAAGAGAAAGCTGCGGTAGTGGTGCTGTGGTAGCGTTGTCGCCTCACAGTAAGACGTTGTCGCGTTCGATTCTCAGCTAGAGCGTCTTCTGTGTGGAGGCATGCGTGAATGGGCATGCCTTCGTTGAAGGTTGTGTGTCAGGGCTGGTAACTTGGCACATAAAAATCCCCTACCAAACATTAGCGGACCGGAGTTCTGCTGTGGCGACCCCTAACCGGGATAAGCCGAAAGACACAACAACAACAACAACAGAAGTAACAAGAGATACATAAAAAATGAAAATTCTGACAAGCAGTTCTACTCAGCTTCAATCTATAATACTGAAAAAACAATCCAATCTATAATACTGAAAATGCAATCAAGAAGTTAAGCTATACACTTCTGTTGTACACTGTGAGCTCATAGCTTCCTCGGCCTCTAAACCACTAGCCAAATGTGAAAGATAATACAGCTTTTGAAGTACTTCATAAAATAGTTGACCAAATGCTTACACACATACCTAACTGTCCAGATTTTCACAGAATGTATAGATTTTTTGCCTCATATTTTTGATATGTTCCTTATAAAATCTGTGGTTTTCTGGATTTTTGGAGCAAATCAGTGAGGCCTGACTTCACTATATAATGACAGGTATTTGAGTTTCAGACTTTAAATCCTGCAGAAAATGCATGGTAACACAAGCCCTGGAATTCAGCAAGCAGCCATGCAAGAATAAGTTATTACTGCACGGCAGGGACCGTTCCTGTTCAGCACGGCAGCGCGCCATGCATATTTATGAAGGCACACTCCCATGCTCTAAAAAGGACACGGTTTCGTGTACGAGCACAGGGGGTGTGTGTCTGAGAGCAGAGCTCTCAGAATACACATGCCCCCTGCACTCCAGAATTGCCTTTCGGCAATTAAGAATGGGCAAGAACACTCGTAATACCCCCAACCTGTCAGGATAACAAATCTGGTCAAAGGCATAAGGGCCAATCGTCCCTACCAAGCCAAAAGTTGTTAGGATAATACAGGTAGCATAAGCACATAGTGGACACCTCCCAACCTGTCAGAGTAAGGAATGTGGACAAAGCCAAAAGGGACAACTGTCCCACAAAGCAGAAAGTTGATAAAATAACAGGTTCAGCATTAGCAGGGATATTCTGAAGGGTAGATAAAATAACACAACAAAAATTATTTTTTTTATAAATGCAATAAAGTTTAAGCGTAGCTGTGTGGGTGTGCCCGTTGCTTAGCTAGGCTTAGTCCAGCTTAAACAGCACAAGAAGTTAAATAGCAAGAGACATCCAACATAAGCAGTACTGCAATAGTGTAGTGGTTAGAGTGTACGCTTTTGCAAGCAGCCATTCTCAGTTTGATCCCCACTGTAACCAATTTACATTTTACATGTGAAAGTAGTACATAAACATTTTTTTATTATTAGCTACTAAATAACATATATTTGTTAACTGCAGTACTGCATTAGGTCCAGATGTGAGGTGTCAGTTTAATACAGTTGTGAAACCCCCATATAAACACAAGTGCCCCATACAGTACAGTCACACATGAATAAATGTAATGAAAACACACTGGGGGATGTCAGGGACAGTAAACAAATTTATAATATGTAATGAATGATGAATCAATGCTATACAGCAGATAGTCTATAAAATGAAAAATAAGCAATGCTAAGCATTGCACAGCTCTGCTTACCAGGTGTAAGCATTGTGTAAATATGACTGCTAAGCAATGAGCAACCCAGCTAAGTGGATTTGCCCATCGGTAAGCAGTGCTGAACCTGTCCCTTTAAGCACTGCCAACCTTAGCTAAGCAGGATTGCCCATAGCTTAGCTTAGCTCAGCATATTCAAAACCATCCAATCACGGCAAAGGATGGGAAACTGGCCATATTTAAACCCCACAAGTGGGAATACAGTTCATAACTGGTTGCAGCTTCCCACTGCTGGCAGTATGGCAGGAGTCGGTGAGGGCATGCACTTCCGTGCTCAGCGCTGGGGCATACAAGAGTCCAAGGTCATGGTAGGACTCTTGGTACAAAACCATGACGAGAGACTGCTGCATGGCCAGTACCAAAGCTCACAATACAAAGCAGAAACCTGGGAACGTCTCACCAGTGATCTCACCAGTGCCACTGGTACCCCTTGGACTGGTGAGTAAGTCTGGCACCACTATGCCGACTTGAAGCGGAGAAAGAGGGAGCTCTTGGATGAGTGGGTCCACGAAGCAAGGCAGAGGGATAATGTCCTAGCAGTGTGTAAGCACTCATACCAAACTGTTTACTAATGTCCAGCCCGTGTACATGATGAATAGGTATGCCTAAATATTTCTCTACTTCCTTTACAGCTGCAGCTGAGCGGGCTGTGACTCAGGAAGCCCATGCAAGTAGGCTGCAAAGTCTGCATTGTGAGGCTCGCAAGTAACAATCCTGCTTGTAGTAGTCATACCAAATAAATATAAAGTAATAGCGGTGGTGGTGCTGCGGTAGTGTTGTCGCCTCACAGCTAGACGTTGTCCCGTTCGATTCTCAGCTAGAGCGTCTTCTGTGTGGAGACATGGGTGAATGGGCGTACCTTCGTTGACAGTTGTGCTTCAGGGATGGCAACTCGGCATGTAAAAGTCTACTGCCAATCATTAGCGGACCCGAGTTCTGCTGTGGCGACCCCTAACCAGGAAAAGCCGAAAGACACAAAGAAAGTCACCTGGCAGTATAAAAATGTGTATGGGTTGTACTGAATAAACCAAACAATATAACAGTAATAGTCCCATATAGGTCATATTTAAATAAAACCGTACCTGCCTGGCAATAAATCTCTAAATCCTGGACTGATTGTGTTTACTCTGGTATTGTATGACATTTATTGTTGCATTCTCTGAATAATAATGTTGTGTTAACCACTGTTACCCACACTGTGCTACATAAAAAAATGTCTAGGAATGTTGGTACAAGACTGTTGTAAGTACAAGATCAGATTGTACAACCAAGAGAGACTTAGACAGAAAACACTGAAGAGGTAGACAGCAATATCCAAATAGCACACTCTGCTGTGACTTAAATTGTTGCATTTTTAGCAGACACAGCCATGGTTCAAATCCTGGGAGTAGTAGTAAGCTGTATGCATAATCATACCTCTCAATTATACAGATTTTTCAGAATGTCCAGATAATTGGCTCATATTTTCTGCCTGTTCCTCTGTCTCCCTGGCAAATCAGTGGGATGATCTCAGAATTGTAGTCACAAAATAATGACATCCATTTGATTTTCAGACCTCAAAACCTTCAGAAAATGTATATTAAAACAAATCCTGTCACTCTAGCAACTCTCCAAGTTTATGACAGCAATATTCAAAACATGTCCTTTTTGTACCCCCATGTTGTCAAGCTTTGTCCAGAGTGTGTGCATTAAGAGATTGAGAGGTATGTGCATAATATTAACATGGAATCTGGGAATGTGTGTAGAAAGAGTCAGGTAGTGTTAACAAACATTCCCTCCACAGGTCTACCAGATAAGAGATGTAGAACTTAGCTATAAGACAGTTGAAGTATACAGTGTGTACAAACATACCATTGCCCAAACCAAGGACATAGGGTATTGTAATAATACCTGTACCTTAATGATTAGAGCAATGATCATTAAAGTTGTGAGTACTACAAGGATATATAAGTTATTAATTGATGTCTTGTTCCCCCCCACCATATCTGCAACAATAATCTAAATACACAAATCAATGGGTATGTCTACATCAAACCTACTGTTGGGACATATATCCTACTGTTCAATAAATATTCAAATGTGTTTCTATTAATGTTCCATGTTGAAATACTATCATTGGTGTTCTGTTGCTATCAATGTACCTGCTTGCCATTGTAATGGCCACTGTGGTTGCATATATGCATGTATTTTGTTTGCTATGCAACTGTTCCAAATTTGGTGTTTTGGGTTAATGGGAATATCTATGCATGCTGTTATAACTAATCATGGATTGTGTTGACTATTACTAACCCACGCATGTTTTAAAACTGCAACACTATAGCACGTATGGGAAGGCCGGTCCCAGCGGACCCACCTCTCCCACCTCATCTGGCCATGGCACTGGACCCCAGCACATCTGGGACCTACCACAGGACTACCTTGTTCACTGGTCCTGCACCACCTTAAGGTGGAACCGCCTCAGGGGATGGGAGCAGGTGTGGACAGGATCCTGTCACCCAAAGTCAGGTCCGGGGATTGGTGCGTAGCGAGCTCCGAAGGGAGTCTGGAAATCTGCTATGCCAGCCTGAGGGCTGTGTGGCACATTTAGAGGGTCAGCCTGCCCCTACTGCTCAGCCCCCAGCACAGCCACCTTCAAGGCCATGAAGGTGCAGTGGTGCCTGCCCATGGGTGGAGACCTCAGTCCCACTGTTTCCATTTGGGGGCTCATGGGCTTCGATTTTCAAACACCCCTCCCCATCCAAGGTGTTTACCCCCCACATGTCATATACCACCCCTGTATGCTGTCTTGTCTGTCTTCCTACCCAACCTACCTCCCCAAATATACCTACTATCATTCCATAACATCCCATTATCACCTTAAAAAAAACAAAAAAAAAGGGCAATCTGTTCCCAAAAAAAAAACATTTCGCCCCATACATAGCTGCCCATTCTGCACACGTCCACTGAACACATGTAATCTGGTCTAACTGGCTTCACAACACATTATTGTTGTCCTCACTCCTCTCTCAGGGGTTTGATTGTCCAAATCTACCTCCAAATTCAGTACATATGCACAGCTCTGATTGTAGAAGAAATGGACAGCTATGGACCATACCTATACCCATCCTGCACATCCCTAGCTACTTTCCCTATTGTCTTTCCCTCTGTGTGACACCTTTTTCACCACTTTCCTATCACCCCTTTTTCTTTTCTTTTAAAGAAATTAGCGCGGGGGTAAGCAGGAGTAAGCACTTTTAAGCAGTAGTAAGCGGGTTTAGGCCTGTTTGTGTGGCGACAAGCAATGGCTACACAGATTTAGCACTGTCAGGCTAACTGTCTGTAAGCTTATTTAACTGGACGTTAGCATTGCATACCTCTGCGCAAACCTGCTTACAACTGCTTAAAAGTGCCTTAATCACTCTGTATCCAACAGCCCTTGTTCTGTCCAGCAACAAAATAATCAGCCCTTGCAAGTCTTGATCCCAGGATCTGGCACACCATAGCCATAGTGATTTACCACTAAGCCATTTGAGCTGTACATAAATGTGATGTTTTCCCAAACATATCATGCAGCACAGTCATTCAACAGTAGAGAAAATGTATTTATTTATGTAGATGTATGTATGTGTGTGTGTGTGTGTGTGTGTGTGTGTGTGTATTTATATACATATATATATATATATATATATATATATATATATATATATATATGGATTCACTTTAGAAGCTCGAAATACTGAAATATCGAAATTCAGTATTTCGAGGCCATAAAGTGAAATCCTGAAAACAGTGAAAGCTCAGAAGCACAAAATTCAAAACCTCGAATACCGGCGGTTTTGAATTCATGCTGAGGTTTCGCTGTGGTTATGGATTCAGGTAGTGTGTGTGTGTGTGTGTGTGTGTGTTAAGGGTTTTGGGTAGAGGCTGTGGTGTGTCAGTGTGTTTTGTTGCTATGATGTGTGTGTGCGAGGAGAATGTAGCTGGCATGGTGGTGTTTTGTGTGTAGTGCGACCTTGGAGTGAGAATATTTAAGTAGGGGGACGACTTGCACCCCATATTGGGAGTGCAGTGCTTTCATGTAGTACAGAGCTTGTGTGTGTGTGTGTGTGTGTGTGTGTGTGTGTGTGTGTGTGTGTGTGTGCAGTGAAAGCACGAAATTCAAAATCTCTGGTGTGCAAGATTTTGAATTTTGCGGTTCTGAGTTTTGTGGTTTCAAAAATTCAACTTTATAGCTTCGAAATACTGAATTTCGATCTTTCGGTATTTCGAGGATATAAAGTGGATCTATATATATATATATATATATATATATATATATATATACATACATATATATATATATATATATATATATATATATATAGACATACATGTCTCTCTCTCTCTCTCTCTATATATATATATATATATATATATATATATATACACACACACACACACACACACACACACACACACATATATATATATATATATATATATATATACACACACACACATATATATATATATATATATATATATATTGGATTTGCACATTAACTCCACACTCTGAACCTTTCACTGCAAAACATCTGACCAAAGGCACTGTTAATTGGGGTGAAGGGGCCCAAAATAGGGATCTCTGTAATTATTGCCATTATCCCTTCCTCCACAGCTGAACTGATCTGCCTTGCAATGCAATAACTAGCAATTGCAAGTCTTGAACCCAGGGCCCTGCACAACATAGCCACAACAAGTTAACATTAAACCATCTCAGCTGTAAGATGTCAGGATGATTTCTGTAACATATCATGCAGAACAGTCGGTCTACCATAGGGAATGTACAATGTGGAAGCAGTAAACATTCCAATGATGCATATAAACACACATATATATATATATATATATATATATATATATATATATATATATATAGGTTTACTATCAATAAGTCGAAAGTTAAAATAAAATGTGTACGTATTAGCGAAGTGTTTTGCCGAATGTACACATTTCCGTAAGTACGTAATGTCGAAAACAGCTGTTAATTGTCGAAAATGTCACTTGCGACATTTTCGACAATGAACAGCACTCCCACCCTTCCCTTAACTCCCTACCTAACTAGCCTAAACTCACATTTATGCAGGGGGGAAAGCCCCCCACACCCCCCTAACTTAATATTCCAACTCAGAGATCGCACTACAGTGAGGAAATGGATGTATTTCCCTAATCGCACTGTACCGCGATCCCCTTACATGAGCGAACTTTATAATTGTGAATGCACAGTCCATTTGCAATAACGTTCGCTCACATAACCTGCCGAACTATGAAGTCAATTGCACGGTGGCATTTTGATAGTAAACCTATGTATGTATATATATATATATATATATATATATATATATATATATATATATATATATATATGTGTGTGTGTGTATATATATATATATATATATATATATATATATATATATATATATATACACACACACATACATACACATATAAATATATAACTACTTATAGATATATATAAAATGAGTACATATAGAGGGTGCACAGCATATCAAACAGCCATTATTCCTACAGTTGCCACCTTTTCAAATGGCCAGTGTTTGATTCTTTAATACAAATGAGAATTATTGCAAGAAACATATACCCACACACAATGCAAAGGTCATGACACTACACACAAGTTTGCATACATAGAAATATTTATTTGTGCACTATTTCAGTTGATTATGCCATTTCTTATAGCAGTTAGGTGTTTAAAATACATAACTGATTAACGTATCTCTCAAACAAAACATATGATACAGTAATCTGCAAAACATAACACACTTTGCTGTCTAGGATAAAGCCTTCAAGTAGTACAACAGTAAAAAAACACTGCCTTGAAGATAAGAATCAATCAACACTTAATTACAGATGCAGTTCAGCAGCCTCCAATTACACTCTGTACTCAACTCCTGGGGGGGGGGGGGGGGGGAGTATTAGTTATCACAATGTAAATATATCTGTTACATAACAATGCTTAACTTAAAATGTCATTATCACACTGAAAACAGAACTGTGTGTAAAACGGTAAGCTCTAGCCCACCAATGTTCCCATGGTAAAACATATGAAAATGTACATCCATATACCTTAATGTTTCTTATTACTGATATCCCTCACATGTTGTAACCGCCTATGTTAAAAACATTTAATACCCCTCCCCCATAAAACGTGTTACACGGGCATATAACAGTGTTTCCTATACACTGACCTCTGGACTGTACAGGGACACACACGTTTTATCCAGCTGTAGCCCTCAAATATATGGACCCTACCCCACAATTTGTGTGGGAATCCACAACATCACTGGAATGACAGCAGGAATGCAGCACTAAATAATGATAGGCCATTACCTAACAACCTCTTACTGCATGACATCTGGACAAAGCCTGGGTTATAGGTGGAGGACAGAGGCTGAAACACAGGGCCATATTTGAAATATTGTTGTTATACACTGTGAAAGTTGCTGGTGTTACAGGATTGGTTGCAACATACCCTTCCTCAGGAATATGAAGTCAGAAACACAAATGATGTTGCCATTTACTGGCAGCAATCAACGGAGAGAATGGCACTAATATGTCAGAGACAAGACCTGTGTGGTGAACAGACAAAACGTACCAGCCAATCCTCTGGCCATCATGTGGATAGGCAAGCAGTTGAGAGCTATGCAGACAGACTGCATTCCATGCAAAAGCAGCATGTACACACAAACCCTGTAAAAATAGCAGAATTCAATGCATATAACAGCAATACTCACACACTGTCCCTAGGTCTGGAACCTTATACAAACATGTAGTTAGCCTGTGTCCGCAATTCCTGCCGTAAGAGGTATTGCTACCTGCTGTCTGTAACACTGCTGCCCCCACACAGGAAGGATGTCTTCCATACAGGAAAGGTAAAGGGACAACGCCCACATGATGCAGTCATTATAGTAGTGGGTTGCTATGACACTGGCTATTAGAAGTACTACACAGCTGGCTGCATGCAATTAGCAAGTGGGGAACACCAATTGGTGCAGAGGCCATGAGCATCACCTACAAAAGCCATGCTGTAACCAATTCAAACCAGCTCGATCACTGTAGTGGAGAGAGAGACAGAGAGAGAGAGAGAAATAAAAAAATAAAATAAAATAATACTAAAAAACAAAAACACTACAAAAAAAAAACAAACAAACAAGGAAGACATCCAACTGGTACACAGAAGAGAGCACAATAATAAAACAGGTATGTGAAACATGTCAGCATGTAATTGAATGTAGTACTTGGTCTGTAATAATGGGATAGATGATGTTGAAAGATTTATATGTGCCATCAAGACTTGCTGTAATGATGTCCTGCTGAACAACTGTTATGGACATAGCATCTGGCCCTGTGGGCAGTGAGCCATACCTGTCAACTGTGCAGATCTGCACAGAATGTCAAGGTTTAAGCCATCATAGTGTTTGTTCTGTTCCTCCAAATATCTATATTAGTCTGGCAAATAGCTGAAGGTGGAAGTAATGAAGTCATGATAGGCACATTAGTTTCAGACCCCACCACCTTCAGAACAGTCATGGTAATGTGAAATGTATCATGCACAAACTTCATAGGTTTGTAATAGGCATATCTATAATCTGTCCCTATATAATCCCCTCTAATGTTAGACTGTGTCCATATGTGACACTCTGTTCTGTAGCAAGGCAGAACAGTTCAGAAGCTGTGGAGGAAGGCGGTTCAGAGCGTGATATCATTCAGACATCGGATCCACACTCTGAACCACCTTCCTCCACAGCTTCTGAACTGTTCTACAGAACAGTGTGTCACATGTGGACACAGTACACACTATATATATATATATATATATATATATATATATATATATATATATATATATATATATATCTGGGTCCACTTTTTAATTTCAAAAGACCAAAATCTCAAGGTTTGAGATACCGAACTCAAAACATCGAGATTTTGGAATCTCGAAAGTAAAACGTGAACAAAAAAAAAACTAAAATAATGTTTTTGCAGGGGGGGAAAGCCCCCTGCACCCCCACACCCCTCTACTTTAATATACCAAATCTGAGATTGCACTACAGTGAAGAGAACGATAAGCGGAACAGGAACATTACTGTTCTCTTCATTGTAGCTCGATCTCGGAGTTGGTATATTTAAGTAGGGGGTGTGGGGGGGGTGCAAGGGCTTGCCCCCCTGCAAAACATTATTTTACTTGTGTTTTTTTTTGTTCACTTTTTAATTTCGAGATTCCGAAATGACGACTTTCTGGGATCGATATTTTGAAAGTCGAGATTTTGGCCTTTCGAAACTAAAAAGTGGAACCATATATAGACATGTATGTCTACATATAAACACACACACACATACATACATATACAATATATATATATATATATATATATATATATATATACATACATATACAATATATATATATATATATATATATATATATATATATATATATATATCTATATCTATATCTATCTATATATATATATATATATATATATATATATACACAACCACACACACACACACATATAGGCGTGTATGTCTACATATATGCACACACACACACATATTTTCCCTACTGTTGTATGACTGTGCTGCATGATATGTTTGAGAAAACATCACACATATCTGCAGCTCAGGTGGCTTAGTGGTAAATTGCTGGGTTAGACACTTGCAAGGGCTGATAATTTATTTTCTGGCCAAACAAGGGCTGCTGGATACAGAGTGATTAAGGCACCTTTAAGCAGTTGTGAGTGCGAAATGGACAGTTATGTATGGTAGGAAATTCTTTTTCGAAACAGATTGCCCTTTTTTTGTTAAAGTGAGAGTGGGATGTTTGGGAAGGATAGTAGTTATATTTAGGGAGGTAGGCTGGGTCGTAAGACAGACAAGACAGCATACAGGGGTGGTATATGACATATATGGGGGGTAAAAATCTTGGACAGGGAGGGGTGTTTGGAAACTGGAAGCCAATGAGTCCCCAAATGGAAACAGTGGGACTGAGGTCCCCACCCATGGGCAGTCACCAATGCACTGCACCTAGACAGCCCTGAAGGTGGCTGTGATGGGGGCTGAGCAGGATGGACAGGTTGACCCTCTAACTGCACCACGAGGCTCTCAAGCTGGTGTAGCAGATCCCCCAATTCTTTGTGGAGCTCCCCATGCACCAGACCCTGGACCTGACTTCAGGTGACAGGATGCTGTCTGTGCCTACTCCCAGGGGGAGGGGGGACGAGCCCCACCCCCTCAGGTGGTTCCATCTGAAGGTAGTGCAGGACCAGTGGATGAGGAGGTCCTGGGGTGGGTTCCAGATGTGCTGTGGCCTGGTGCCATGGCCAGATGAGGTGGATCTGCTGGGAACAACTTTCCCAAACATGCTATTGTGTTGCAGTTTTAGAACATATGTGGGTTAGTAATAGTCAACAAAATCCAGGATTAGTTAATACAGCATGCAAAGAAATTCCCATTAATCGAAAACATCAGATTTGTAACAGTTGCATAGCAAACAGAACACATGCATATTTGGAACCACAGTGGTCATTACAATGGCATGCAGGTTACACAGATAGCAACAGGCCACCAATGATAGTGTTTCAACATGGAACATGAACAGAAACCCATTTCAATATTTGTTGAACAATAGGATACATGTCCCAACAGTAGGTTTGGTGTAAACATACCCACTGATTTGTGCATTCAGATTATTGTTAGAGATATGGTGGGGGAGAGAGACAGATATGTCAATTAACTATTATATCCTTGCAGTATGAGGTCCTCCGACCCTTTTTCTTGTTTATGTCTTCCAGGTACCATGTCCCAGGAGCTTCTCCCTGTGTATACTCCCCAGGAGAATGATATTATAATAAACTTCCTTGTACAACATCACAGAACCCTCTTTGGACGCAGGGCCCATGATCTGCAGGAGAGGACTGCCATGTGGAACAAGCTCGTCCACCGGGTAAACCATGTCAGCCTGCATAACCGCAGCTAAGAGCAAGTGCGACATTGTTGCAATGATCTCATCCACCACGCCCCGTCAGCGTGCGACTGCAGTTAGGAGGGACCAGCTAGCCACAGTGGGGGTCATGCCATCCAGCCTCCACTGACACATGCTGAGGAGCTCGTCGCCAGCCTTGGGGCACCTGCCCGCCAGCCAAGCCAGGAACATGACGATAGCATTGTGGACGTGGGTGCTACCCACACAATGGACGAAGAGCATGCAGGTAAGACCCCAGGGCACATTAGTAGACCAATGTTGCTTATCCATCTTCATCTGTAAAGTATCTTCATGCATATGTCAGATAACATAGTCTGTTGCTGCAGCGCAGTAATGAACAGATGTGCATAATCTCTACTATTGTGGGTTTGTACTGCTGATGTACTGAAATGCTGCCCACATCCTGTACCAATGCCACAGGTGTGCCTACTGACATTACATCTCTCACACAACTATGTAGGTCCCTCTGGTATACAACTGGGGCAGCAGCCTATAACTGGTGAGTATGAAGTTGTTTTGTTCAGGTTTGCCAATACATCTGCCATGTTATAGCCATGCTATTTGCCATGCACACATTTAACACACCTACCCATAATGCATGCTGTACATGTTCACTTTCTGTTGCTGTTAACTGCACTGCATCACAGTGATCACCGGGGTGGCATATCTGAAGGGTATGTAAGAGGCCTGGAGTATACCTAACAAAATGTTAGTGCAAGATGTGTGGACAGACATGAACATAATGGTGGGACAAATGGCCTACAGTAGGGACATGTCTGAAACATTACCCTTATACAGTGGCTACAACAGTGTATACACCACTATTACAACGGCAAATGTTACAGATCTGCACAATGGCATATCACAATACCACATTCCACACCTTTTACAACCTGTAATGTGATCCTAACATGAGCAATGAATATGTAATATGGAATCCTAAGTTAGGACAACAAATATGGGGAATACATACCTTAAACACTGGAAGCATATGTGTGCAGACACTTCAAATAACATATTGTGGAAGCAGCTTTTGAGGTACTGACAGCATTCACTCTTCTTGAGTATGCACCTTCCATCAAGTACAGGGTCTCAATGTCACACCAAGTAATGGTCTGCTGTCCAAGAAGTATGTCCATGACATTTGCCCACTCACCTGCAAAAGAGGCAGCCGTGGCTTGCACACATCTTACAAACAATGGAATGGATCCCATATCCAAAAGGTAGCCTAACCTCACCATTGCATATACCATGGCAAACAGTGCAGAAAGCCATGTATGTGACTATGAAATATGGGACAACATTAATGTAAAAAATAAACAGATGCACATCCAAGTCAGATGACAAAACATGTTGCAAACTGGTCACAGCGGCTACCCAGAAACATGCAGCAACACTGAGGGACTTGCAGGAATGTCTAGCAAGTAGTGCCTGTGCAGTACTTGTGTCGACAATCACCTGTAATCTGCATAAGTGTGGCCTATGGGTTAGGTTAATCAGATGTAAGAGTTGTTCCACATGAAATGTCATCCAGGGCTCTCTATAGGTAGCATATGCATAGCATCAATTCTCCAAAAGGCATGTGGTAATGGTACCCATTTGTACAACAGTGTTATGCTGGTACTGCAAGCTCCAGGTAGCCCATAGGGTAAAGAGTATAACAAGGTACATTTAATGTCCATTACAGCAGCAGCCATTTCTAACTATAGCAATGGGGGGGTGTAGTGGGTGAAAAGACCCTCAGGGTATTATCAGCTACAAGTTTACAAACAAAAACACATTGCTATTCTCAGTAATGCACACTGACACATTTGTCAGTACTGACGTCCATAGTTGGAGGTGTTCCTAGGTATGTACCAGGATAATGTCCATGGAGAGATGAGAAGAGTACGGGATGTGGGTACAATGGTATCATGCCACCTGACATTTGTCAGCAGACCATCTATCAACTAATGCCACTTGAGTGATCCCCATGGTGACAGTTAAATGCAACATCCAATCATCTGGTTTTCTCTTGCAGAGCCAGTGAGGTGCTCCAGTTGACATATATGTAACATATATTACAAAACATGGCCAGTGTCTGGGTTGGAGACCTGTACCCAAGCATGTTCTGTTGACTGGTAGTCTAGTTGAGGTATCCATGGCATGTGGTGCATACAGGGTGGGGTTTCCTAGCTGTAGCATTCATAACACAGTTGGGCAGACATGTCAGTGTCAGTCAAGCATAGATTGCCTGTAAGCAGCCAAGATGGATACCTGACATCTACACATCTGTACAGAGGACAGACAGAAATCAGCTAGCCAACAGGTTATGCATTAGGATGAATGTTTTGACAGATAGACATCTGCATGTAATAGGTATGCCATTACTACATGACAGTAGCCTTCAATGACAT
>NC_056728.1:818770478-818802978 GCF_019279795.1 Protopterus annectens | reverse complement strand
ACCTGTTATCAGTTTGCTATCCATTTCCTATTGCAATATTACTAGCTTATCATGTTTTTAATGTAATATAGGCAATGTATTCATCAGGGGCAACAGACACTTTATTTTTCAATGAAACAATGAAATATAAAGGTGTTTGCTAGCAACAACCTTTTCATTAGTTACAAATTTCTGTAATGTGGAATTATTTAGATGACTTTTACTTCTTCAGAGATTGTGCATTTTTACTTATAATGGTGGACTGTAGATGTTTTGAGTAGACTTTTATGATGGAAATGTTCTGAACTGGGCAGTTTTGTCATTATTGATGCATGCATTTTGTTTCATTGTTTACTGGAAAAATGTTCAAAACAATACATTTAAAACGCCCTCAAACAAATGTACTGTATTGTACAAGGAATATAATTTAGTACAATTAGGAAGTTGTATCAAAGAGCACATGTATGTTTCATGTGCAAGGGGCCTATGATTTGAAAACAGCCCAACGTTAATCTTTATCTGCCACTGGCAAAATGTATTTTCTTTGACTGTGGATTTCAATGCTGTTTCAATGAATGTGAGTTTCAAGGGCAGAGAAGTTTTAATGCTAAGTCTGTTTTCATTGTGAGACTGAATTGCTTTGTTTAGCAGATGTCTTAGTGTTTGTGCTGTACAATGTAAAACAAAACTTTCAAATGAAGTCCAAATCATCATAGAAGTAAAGCAGTATGCACATTAGTGTTTATGGTAAATGGGGTGAAATAGCCAAGTAATGGTAAATTGGAATGGCTGCAGGGGGGGGAGGCTCCATTCGACCATGA
This sequence comes from Protopterus annectens, assembly GCF_019279795.1. Classification (NCBI taxonomy): domain Eukaryota; kingdom Metazoa; phylum Chordata; order Ceratodontiformes; family Protopteridae; genus Protopterus; species Protopterus annectens. The sequence continues at coordinate 818,802,178 of NC_056728.1, read as the reverse complement.
TTTTGTGAGGGGGAAGGGCAGCAAACTCAAAGACAGCCCCGGCTGAAACTATACCTCCCAACTGTCCAGATTTTCACAGAATTAATAGATTTCTCCTTCTTATTTTTGGTTTGTTCCTCATAAATTTGTGTTTTTCCGGCAAATCATTTAGGAATTAAGTCACTAAATAATGACAGACACTGAGTTTCAGACTTCATAACCTTCAGAAAAATGCATGCTAAAGTAAGACCTGTTATTCTATCAACTGTCTCAGTTTATACAAGAGCAATTTTTAGTACTGTTTATATGTTCCCCCAATATATTTGGCTTGTCCAGATTTACTGCACTAGGTAGAGCGGTACATGCAAAATAAATTGCTTTATAGAATTAGGCATAGCCAAACCTCTCAACTGTCCCCGATTTTCGCTCAAAATGTTGCTCTTCCCCTAATAATCCCTCTGCAAAATAGCAATTTTGGAAGAAAACATGGAGGGTATACAATTAAGAAATAACTGTAATAATCAGAGTTATAGATTACATTTATTTCAGAAATGCATGTAGATTCTTTTATTTTGTCAGCTGCTCAAGTTAGCAGTACTAATATTAAAAAGTGCCCCTTCTTTGACAGGTTCCCAGCTGTATTGTGTGGCTGTTTTATATTTCTGCATCACATTTTTGGTCCATTTTTCATAAAATTGTGTTTTTTTGGCAAATTAGTGACAAATCATTAAAGACTGAAGTTAGAAAATAATGACAGACATTTCAGTTTCAGATTTCATACCCTTCAGAAAATTCATGCTAATGCAAAACCTACTATTCTATTATCTTTCTAAGGTTATAAGAGCAATATTTAAAAGTTGTCCTTATTTTTGGGCCTTTGTCCCACTTCTGTGTATGGCTTTGTCCAGATTTCTTGCTCTGAGGTTGAGAGGTATGACAAATGTGTCAGGGCCATCACAGTCAGCCAGAGACATTTCAAATTGTGACATAATTGTTGCACCCCACTCCCCCATTTAGTGACTCTGGATGTGTCCAAGCAAGGCAAGGAGCAGTTATGCAGTGTAAATGTGCAGAGTATCCCCCCATCCAAGGTGCATTGAAATATTTTTTCTTCTACACTTCATTTTGTCTTGATTGGACTCTCATAATGACGGTCTGGCAGCCAGGGCACCATATTTAATTAAAGTTAATTTTGGTTGTTTTGAGCATAGCTCCTCCCCTTTCTAGCTGGCTGCACCCCCTTCCCATTGACCCCACCCATTCAGCTCTCTCCTACAGCCCCCCTTTGATTTGAAGTCACCAGCTGCCACTGGTTTTATGTGGTTTTAAATCAGTGTTCAAACTTTTATGAGTTCGAAAATATGGTCTCGGCCATATGTGGTTCGAACTAGTAAAAGTTCAATCTACTAACGTACATCCATATACATATATATCTACATATATATATATATCAGCAGGACTAAAACAGAATATATGTTTGGGAATGAGAGGGAGGATAGAGGAATGGTGAGGATGCAAGGAATAGAGGTGGCGAAGGTGGATGAGTTTAAATACTTGGGGTCAATAGTTCAGAGTAACGGTGAGTGTGGAAGAGAGGTGAAGAAGAGAGTACAGGCAGGATGGAGTGGGTGGAGAAGAGTGTCAGGAGTGATTTGTGACAGACGAGTACCTGTAAGAGTGAAAGGGAATGTCTACAAGAGGGTGGTGAGACCAGCTATGTTATATGGATTGGAGACAGTGGCATTGACAAAAAGGCAGGAGTTTGAGCTGGATGTGGCAGAGTTAAAGATGTTAAGATTTGCACTGGGTGTGACGAGGGTGGACAGGATTAGGAATAAGTATATTAGAGGGTCAGCCCAGGTTGGAAGGTTTGGAGACAAAGCCAGAGAGGCCAGATTAAGTTGGTTTGGACATGTGCTGAGGAGGGATGCTAAGGATGAAGCTACCAGTTAACAGGAAAAGAGGAAGGCCTAAGATAAGGTTTATGGATGTGGTGAGAGAGGGCATGCAGGTGGTTGGTCTGACCACAAGAATACTGTCTTCCAGGATCAAAGAGCATTTAGCTGCAGTTAGAAATAACGACACTAGAAATGCATTGGCAAAACACAGATGGTTATGTCATAATGTTTCTGGCTTTAAATTTCTGGTCTTACAAAAAAAGGATTCTTTTTTTGGAGATGTAAATAATCTATTAGAAGTGAAAGAATTGGTTTGGCAGCTGAAACTCAGTGCAGATTCTCCTCCTGGGTTAAATGAGAGTTTAAATGTCAAATGTGTTTTAAAGTAGTGACGACAGAACTTTTAACATGTTGATTAATACCTGCTTAAGTCACTTAGGTTCACTCATTGAGTTGATTGACACATATGTTTCTGTTATCATCCTACTGGCACACAATTTGACATTGCAAAATGTTAATGGTTAGAGCTGTTTAATACCACCCTTTACATTCATCCCCTCTCTCTCTCTCTCTCTATATATATATATATATATATATATATATATATATATATATATATAGATATATATATAGATATATAGATATATAGATATATATAGATACTATTGTGTTTTTACATCACTTGTCTGGAGAAGTCCTATTTACTAATAAAGGGACGAAAGCTTACTACTGGCTCCTTCATCTTCTATTCGTTTTAGAAGTTTTAAAGTATATTTCATTATATTCTTCTACTGCCGTGACAGTCTGTTCTTTAATATTTTATATATATATATATATATATATATATATATATATATGTGTGTGTGTGTGTGTGTGTGTGTGTGTGTGTGTGTGTGTATATATATATATATATGTATGTATGTGTGTGTGTGTGTGTGTGTGTATACATGTACAATATAAATATATAATATACAATATATATGTTTTCAGTCATAGATTATGTTCAACAAGTGGATTATATAGGGAACACCAATTTGATTTTAGAATGTAAGGAGTCATTGCGGCAGATCAGTTTGGTAGCAGACAGAGCCCCTGGTCGGAATGAATACATTAATATTAAGTGTTTTTTAGCACTAAAATAACATTGAAATCATAATAATATGATGATGTTTTTATATTCAGACATTTTTTATGATGTTTTGACATTCAAAGCTGTTTGGAAAACAAGACAGTTTTTTATTTTTATGGTATGATTTTATACCTTTAATTTATGGTATGATTTTATACCTTTAATTTAAAGTATCACGAAAATCATGTGATGTAACTTTATAAGAGGTGTGTTTTGAGAGGTTAACTTTTTTCTGAAGTTCACGAAAAATAAATCTGAATGAAAGTACTAAAGAATAGTGTTCGCTCCTTCATTCCTCTCTATAGATCTATTTCTCATATATATATATATATATATATATATATATATATATATATATATATGGTTCTACTTCAAAACATCTAATTCTCATAACATCAAAACTCAAAACACGGAGACCATAACACTGAAAACCCAAAACACTGAATACTCACAACATAGAAAACTCAGAACACTGAAACTTTGCATCACAACATCGAAAACTACAGAGCACATGTAAATAACATCCCCTCCACCTATAACACCACCAAACTAACAAACACACTTTTTACTACGTTTCTGCAGGGGGGCAAGCCCCCCCAACCACCTTAAATTAAATATACTTACTCAGAGATCACACTACAGTGGGAAAAAGTTAATTTTCTAACCCCTCTGTATTGCGATCACCGTACAGAATGTACACAATGTCTAAATAACTTACCGGTATGGCCTAAAAACACATACAGACTGGCAAAATAAACACTATATAAATAATATAAATTCCTACACTATTTATATAATAACTATATAAATAAAAACAACAAAAAGTCTGATACTGGTAACACAAGATTAACAGATTAAACAATAACATTTACCTGTTTGATGATACACTACTCGATGTTATACATTTTCAGTGTCATGAAATTCAATGTTATGAGTTTTCAGTGTTTTGGGTTTTTGATGTTATTGTCTCAATGTTTTAAGTTTCGATGTTATGAGAATTACGTGTTTTGAAGGGGACCAATACAAACATATATATATATATATATATATATATATATATATATATATATATATATATATATATATATATATATGGGTTCAGTGTGTTTGATCGCACTTTTGTTATATCGAACGTTAAGTTAGGAAGAGTGTTTTGTCCAACTGCCAGTTCATTAAAGGATTGTGGGATTCATTTTATTCATTTTGAGGGATTGCTACACAGTGAAGAGTGTGACTTTGCCCTCTACAAAACATTGTTTTTTGCAGGTGGGCAAGCCCCCTTCTCCCCCTGCTAACTATATATACTAACTTTAAGATATCACAAACATGAATAAGGGCAAATCTTCCAACAACTAGTTTTGTGTGATCCCACACACCTGTCAATCAACTGCCTAGTCGGCCTTGCATGATTAGACAGCTGTCGAACTAAAACACACTCGACCTAAGTACCACCAATATATATATATATATATATATATATATATATATATATATATATATAGTTTCACTTCATATTGCCGAAATGCTGAAATATAGAATTTCAGCATTTCAACAGTATAAAGCCGAAACCATCACGACACCGACACTTCACAATCACAAAACCACAACATCGAACACACAAACCATAACACCCACACCACAAAACAATTAAATACAACAAAACACCACACAGGCGCACACCTACACTACACAAAGCTCCCCAAACCCCCTACTTATATATTCTAACTCCGAGATCGCACAAACAGTATATATATAAAAAAAAATCACACCGCCAACGCACACACTCATACCTCCACCTCCCTACCCTAACCCACTTTTTCAAGTTACAAAAACACTCACTCACTTTAAACTGCAGACACCATCCAAGCCAAAACACTTCCGTAAGATAATGTAAATGCATAAGTGCAAATTCGACATAGTCCTCCTATTCGCGCTTATGCACTTTCGTTATTTTGAAGTTTCGGTTTCATGGACACGAACTGCTGAAATTTGATATTTCAGCAATTCCTGATTATGACGTGAAACCATATATATATATATATATATATATATATATATATATATATATATATATGTGTGTGTGTGTGTGTGTGTGTGTGTGTGTATATACACACACACAGACATACACATATGTATTATAGCACTATATCTGCATAAATAAAACAGACACAGACATATTTATCTACATGTGTGTTGTCCTACTACTAAAAGCCTTCAGTTCTAAGATCCTGTAAGTAAAAGTGATAACCTTTATGAGAAACAGCTTCCAAGAGATAAACTTAAATGTGGCTGAAACAATGAGTTTAAAAGGGAGATGGATGAACTTGTTAGTCATGAAGTTTAGATCTCAGAAAGAAAAAAGGAGGGGTTTATCAAAGGTAGTTGCCGAGATACAACTCTTTTAAGGAACTGGCTGTAATCCTGCAATACTCAATTTTATGGTGAGGAAAAACAGCTGACACATGTACCATAACCATAGAACAGCAGAGGCCCAAATGATGTATACACCCAAGGCACCCCAGGATGAAATGATGACTGATTATGTCGGTTATATCAGGCACCTTTTCATTCAAACGTAGAACGTGTTGCACACAGCAGAGCAAGTCTGCCTGGTGTAAGACTTTATAACAACTTCAGTCAATTCTAAAACTCCATCTGGTATTCCAGACATAATCAGAGGATCTACAGCAGGAACCAGGTAATATCATGAAGACAAATGCCACCCCAACCACGAGTGTGTGTGTGTGCGCGTGTGTGTGTGTGTGCGTGTGTGTGTGTGTGTGTGTGTGTGTGTGTGTGTGTGTGTGTGTGTGTGTGTGTGTGTGTGTGTGTGTGTCTGTGTGTGCCTGTGTGTGTGTGCCTGTGTGTGTGTGTGGGGGGGGGGGTGCTTTGCTAGTACTATGGGAATTACCTGTATTGCCACTCATCCATCAGCATGAAACTACACCATTCTCCATAGCAATGACATGATGAAAATAAATTTGGTGCTATCTTTTCTGGTATGAGACGTAGACTCAGCAGGAACGGCGAAAACTGTACAGCAATTTCCCTTGCAAATAGATGTATAATGTGCCCATCCTTAGCATTCCCTTGCTCTGTTGCACCAAGCAGAACAGGGAATAAATTGTGTTCATAGTGAAGAAAAACAGCTCGATCTCTAGACTGCCCCACTTCAAGCAATCTAATAGAGATAAGATTTCTGAATTTGCAGCACCAGGAGAAGAATGGAGGACCACCTCTTGGAGTCTGCTAGCATGATAACCTCCAGTGTCTACAAAGCCCTACAATACATAAAATCACCTCTTTGCAAATGTGCCCTTTGTTTGTTTATAGATATTACATGATGGGCTGTTCGTACAAATCAGTAAGGGCCCCTGGACACAGCTTTTCCTCTAAGGTCCTGAGGGCCAACAAGAAATGCCTGTAGCTCCAACTGATTGATATACAATCCCTCTCCACAGGGAAACTATCCCCTCAATTATGGAAGAGGCAAAATGAACTACCCACTCTGTCAGTGAAACCACACCTTGCACTGGGTTAATCTGTGGGAATGTAAACCCCATTTGGAGGTTGATGGGATTTATACATCATTGTAGTGCAAGACTGTAAGTGCGTGGTGATTCTGCACTGACTGATGCACCTACAGTCAACTCTATTATCAGGCATGCTTATAACACAGTGAAAGTGAAGACTCTCTTCTTGCCGGACAGGGTTATCTAGAGTACACCTGTTTACTGGGAAAGACTCATTGCGTTTGTCTTTCTCAGAAATACTGGTCTTCAGGTCCTTATAGTCTTCAAAACAGCCTGAGTGAGAACACATCATCCCACCAAGTCCAAAGGCTGGGACATGACAGGCCCTGACATGGGGGTAAATGTTTGATGAGCATTTGCCTTTAGCTGAATGCAGGGATCCAGCCACAGCAGTCGCTAAGCCTAGACTTTGCAAAGTGTCTCCACCCAAGCTGCTCTGGTCATGATTTGTGTCCTTTTTCTATAGTTAGGAGTGATCTTCACAAGAGTATGTCCATCTGTGTACTTACAAAACCAATCTTTTGACATTGGATCAAAAAGGACTTCTCCCAGACTATGGTACCCATTCCCTCGGAACTACAATCACAAACTGTCCAATTCAAGGATCCTACCCAAAGAATTCTATGATGGGGCAAGCATGTGTGGGAAGAGGTTCACAGCTTTTTCCTGCTTATATCATTGCCAGAAGCTAGGCAAGAGATGCTGATACAGAATGAACCAGAGGAATTGTCTGTTTAGATGCCAAATAGGTATGTACCAAAAGGTTCCATCAAGTCCAGCTACACTGTTAAGCTGCTCTTTGGCAGCAGACATATATCATGGCTAGCTGCCACCATTGAGAACTATCCAGCTAATTAATTTACTTACTGATTGGCATTCGTTACTTCTCTGACAATTAAGCCTCTTTTGAACGGCACAACTGATTAATTTGTTCCCCAAGGGGTAAGAGCCCTGTGGCCCATTCATTTCAATATGGATGGGCAAGGGTTGTCTGCACAAAGAGTAATATCATCATACCTATGAGGGAATGAGGTTTTTCCTTTTTATGTTTCTCAGCCTACACCCAAAGACATCTGAGGAGCAGCACGTAATGTGTCAGTGTGAAAACTGCCACAACATATTCAAGTAGCACAACCTTCAAAGGATCCACCTTCCTCACAACAAACTTTTCTGTGTTGTTTTGGCTTCTGCTGGTAAAGCTAATTTGAAAACTGCACCCAAGGCATGTATGCCCAATCCCTCCCCATCGAGAGAGGTAAGCAGGCATAAACTTGTTATTCCTTCCTTTCCCTCCCTCACACCAGTACCTCCAAATGCCTGAAGCAGCTAAATGAACTTAGGATACCAGGATTATAGTCGGGGCTTAATCCCTCTGTGCAATGGAGTTGCATTTATTGGCTATAATGGCTGAAATTACTGAGGTTGGGGATGACAATGAAACCACCCATCCCCTTCAGAACTATAATAAAACAGCAGAAGAAATTCCTTTAGGTGCTCAGAATGAAGGACTGCCTTTACAGCACATTGCCGCATTAAAGCTAGGTCTGTTCCAACAGCTCTGATGAAACAGTTTGGTATTTGGGCACAGCTCTTTCTAATGGATGACCCAACAGCTCTAAGAAAGGGCTGATTATAACCCATATCCTGTACCAAGTGGTCTGTACTGATGTCTCAGATAGCCATCAGGTACTTGGGGAACCACTCCTCCCCCATCAAGTTCAAAAGAACCAGGTTATAGTCAGAACTGCTACATTTGGAAAGGCACAGGTGTTCTCTTATGGGACATAGGAGGCACGGGGAGCAGGCAAGACTGTGTGACACTGACAAGACCTTTCTTCAAGAAGGCTTTTTCCTCTTTTAGAATAAAGTAGGGCTAGATAGGAAAAGTTGAAGACCAAGGGGATTTATAGATAATCCCCCAGAGTGGACAGGGCCAGTTTCCTCTTCAAGAAGTCATCCATTAGTCCCTGAAAAGCTTGGTCAAACATAACTCCCTGGGCATTTAATATGTTGTTTGTAGGGCCTCGGCCACACCATCTTGTGCATGCACAGGCCTGAGACCATGGCCCAAGTCACAGCACAATCAAACTTACAGCAAGGTACATCAAAGCCCACTCTGAAAGACATGAACAGACTTTTAACAAGCTCTTCATTGACCTAAGACAGATGGAAAGAGTAAAGCTTTTCCAGAATCTAGACTGCTAAGGAGAAGTACGATATAGATATTAGACAAACAGCTGAGGGAACTAAAACTCAGTAAGGCAGGAAAGTGCAGTCAATTACCATACCTTTTTGTCTGGAAGCAAAAGTGGTGAAATGTTATGGTCTCTGGGTCTGATCCTGAACTAAAGAGATAACAAAGGAGTTGGTCTGGCCATGTACTCACTCCATTCATCGAGGGACTTTAAGGCAACATCCATTTTGCGGACCAGAGAAGCAAAATCACTAGCTCCAGGGGAGGTAGAATATCCTAGATTTCTCCCTACATTCTCCATAGCTACATGGTCTGGCATTTCTGGAAGAAGAAAAGTGGGATACAGGCCAGTCCATAGACGGCCTAAGTTCTTGACAAAACACGGTCATCCAGAGTAGAACTGCAATGTGTATAATCTCATTTTCCTTGTCCTTGTCTTTCTCAAAAATAATGTCCATTCGGTCCTTAGGTATATACTAGGCTAATGACCACAAGAGCCTTTATAATCATAGTCACAGAACTCAACACAATTGTGTCCCCATGTAACATGGGTGACTATTTGGAGGGGTATGTTAGTAAGGAGGTTGCTAAAGGTTATGTTAGTTAAGGTATATTTATTGTTGCTCACTGTCTGATCAGAGATATAGGGACCAGATAGGGGGTGAATTTTCGATTTCCTATCCCATGTTCAAGGTTACATTTGAATGGGCTTAGGGACGGACTCTGCTTTACATGAATAGGGAGCCTGCTCCAGAGCATGGGGATCCTTTGAGACGCACATCTGATCTTGCCAGTATGTTCTATTTCTGTTGCAAGAAAAGTTTGAGTTCTTGGATCTAGTGTTTCTGGTCTTATTTGTTTTGCAGATTTGCAGATGGTCCATCAGGGCTGGATCTGAGGACGCCTTATGTGCCAGGCACAGATTGCCTGTCAATAATCTATAGGAGACTGAGTATAGAGATAGGGCTTTAAGGCGATCTGCATATCTGACATCCCAGGAAAACAATTCATTGAAAGGGTGTGAGAAAGGATTTTAGAAGGTCCAGTTTCATGCACTGGTGGGAAAGGAGGGTTGTAACCCTTGTTTACGGACTTCAAGCACCTGGATACAGAATCTGCAAAAATTAGCAATTTGCTTAAATAAAGGAAAAATGTGAATGCCTAGGGTTCTGCAATAGGCAACCACTGGGCCAGATGCTTTGTAAATACTCTCAACGGATAATGTAATCTAGACACAGCAATTCTCAAAAATGTCCTAAAATTGGAAGCAATAGGAATATGATGGTAATCATCCTTGAGATCTAAAGTCACCATAAAACAGTCATCTGGAAGCAATTCTAGGACCAGCTTTAAGGTGGGTATTTTGAATTTTGGAACTTTTACAAAGGTGTTCAGAAAGGACAAATCTAAGACAGGTCTCCAGGACTGCCACTTCTTTGGTACCAAAATGATTCTGGAGTAAAATCCTTAGCCTTTGTGTATTGCAGACCCTGGTTGTATGACACCTGCTTCTACCATGTAATGGAGGCCTGGAGGAAACTGCTCTGTCTGGTCTGATGGGTGTGGGGGAATTCCTGTGAAAGGGGGAGGATGTTCTATTCACTACCAAGTGTATCCTCATGAAATGATTATTTGTGGTCATGCTACATGGGAGGGCAAAGAAGGAAGGGTAAGAGGAGTGTGTGGGGTACCCTGTGACTCGGCATTGTCATTCCTTTGCAGAGGGGTTGAACCTTTTTTGGAAGAAAACCCCTCTTGTTTGGTTTCAAAAAATTATCTTCCTGCCTTTCTTTTGTATGCCTGACTTTTTTGGGCTGGGATTTGTGTTTGTTCTGCCCCTTGAAAGAAGATGCCTTCTTTAGGAAGAATTTGGGTACGTGAAACATCCAAAATAACATCTGGAACATAAGGCTCAAACACCAATTCAGAACTTAAAGGAGTTTTCAAAATTTTGGCTTTTAAATCATGAGAGAAGCTCTAATTAAATATCAAAGCATGCAGTCTTAATACAACAGAAGAAGCAGAATTTCTTGACATTGTATCTACAGATTCAAGCACACCTCTTAAAGAATGTTTCAAAACCAGAGTCAAATGAGAATCAATTTTATTCAAATAAGAAGTTTGCTCTGAAGGTAAGGATGCGTTCAAACTCTATACACACACACACACACACACACACACACACACACACACACACACACACACACACACACACACACACACACAGTAAAATAAATTTCCACATATAACCTTGATAATTTAACATTCCAAACGATAGATTAATAGAAAGAGACGTCCTTTGCCCTGAAGATCTAACTATTTCCCTCTTTATCAATGAGCAATGGATTAGATGTGTAAGCAGCTGGGTTAGCAGTCAAATGAGAAGAGATGGACCTGTCATATCCAATGAGACCCTGTATTTTCTCTGAGCTTTTTTTAGGAACATCTGGAACAGATACTGGTGTTGTGCAAGCAGTTTTATAAAATTCTTCTAAGGCAGGTAAGGGGGGAGATGGCAATATAAGGGAGCATCTCGTCCTCTAACCTCCAAAAAAAGGTAAATATACTCCCAAAGACAACTACTAACCTGCACATGGAGTAAAGGAAAGGGCAGTTGCAAGATATATTCTTTTTATTAAACTTCCACAAAACAAGATTGAAAGCTTTCGTCCCACTCAGGGGACTTCCACACAATACAAGCAAATGTCTTACAATTCATTTTATAACACCAAAATAGGCTTCATTAAAATAAATTAAAACCTTATTTAAAATTTTAAATAAACAAGCATGTTCTTGTTACATAAATGACTTCTTTTTACAAAGTAAAAAAAAAAAAAAAAAAAAAAAAACTTTGTCTCCACCACAGGGCAGTTACAAAAAAACAATTCCATGAGTCCACAAAAAATAACTTATAAAATGTTCTTTTTTCAAAAAAAAAAAACTTTCACCTAAACATTAAGATAAACTATCTAAAATAACTTCTAAATAAAACATTACAGGTACCAATCACATAAGCCATAAGGACTTAAATGTTGGGGGTGTAAAAACATTATATTTTTCTAATGTATTTTCTACACTCAAAATACTATTAGTACAAATTTTTAATGAAAACAGAGAGGATGGTATGGAAAACAAACATCCAAATGAACCCTAAAGACTAAAAAAAATGTAAATATTAAATAAAATGGCACATGATTTCTTCTAATTTTTAATGCTCTTAAATGAAATGCTGGTTGTATGGTTATATTATCATTTAAACCTGGGGGGGGGGGGGGGGTTGGCATTAAACTTTATCTGCCAAATTATCTCATTATATTCAAAAAAAAATTCCAGTTACCCCCTGGGATTCTTTTCAAATACTTCAATAGTACTAAAAAAAAAAAATATTTACTACATGCTCCAGTATGTCTAGCTAGGGCATTATTCATATTCATCCTACCTATATCATAAATGCTCACAAACTTAGTTTTTCAATGCCCTCCTGGATTTGCCAACATAAAGTGCCTCACACTCCAAGAACTTAGCTAAATGAATAATATCACGTGTACCACAATTCCCATTTTTTTTTAAATTATTTTAGAATTTAAACAATTAGTCTGGAGCATTTCTCCTCAGGCCTCCTCTGAAAATTGGCTTTGTTCTAAGTCGGACTTTCCCGGTAAATAAATGTTGAATGACTAAATAAATAAAATAAATTTAAAATAATACTATCCTCTTCCAAGATCCACGGACATCATTTACATGCTCCTCACCTGTTAGTTAACTTTCTACTTTCACTATCTTTCTTAAAATTAAACCCTTCCAATAATTTCTTAAAATGTAATAAGGTTTTGTTAATAAACATTGGTTCATTCCCAACTGTTTTATTTAGCTCATCACTACCTTTCAACAACTTTCAATTCCATTTTTTAATAATATTCTTGATTTCACAAGATACATTGCTACAGGCCACTACATAGGCCCTTTCGAAATTGTTGGTGTTGCTATTTCTTTCCAATAAGGGGTTCCTATTTTCGTTCATCTCTTCTCCTAAAAGTGGTTTAAATTTCATTCCCCAGGGATTACTAACTTCTTTAATAACATCCTGAACCATATGTTCTGGATAACCCCTCTCCGTGAACATTTCCATCAAAATATTCATCTCCTTTTTCAAATCACTCTGACATGAGATCATCCTGGCCAACCTTATACATTGACCTCTGACAAGATTTTTTTTTAAATGAAATGGATGTAAACTAGTGTAACGCAAACAGGAATTATTAAGAGTGGGTTTCTTAAAATTTTTTGTTTTAAAACCAATCCCAGTATTTTGTACCTGAACTTCTAAATAATGGTATGGAGTTGAAAAGGTCAACTACATCAATAGTTAAAGCGCCCTCCAAAGGATCCCACATACCTGGTTACAATCTCCTCAAAAAAACATGAGTCTTTTAATAAGACTTTCCTGATTGTAAATGGGTTTTAATATTTTATCTATATAAATACATAAAGGGTGAGTTTTTGAGCCCAAAGCATATACTATAAGTCTATAGGGAGGCTTCATCAAGTCTTTAAGCTCTTTAGGAATCCTGAATATTGAAGGACTTACCAACTTTGTGAAAACTATACTCTTTTGGCGTTATCATACCCCCCAACCATATATAACTAATCTAAATAAAAATCAAATTTGTCTATATGTTATGTTGACTTCATTCCTTGACATAATATATAAGAAACCAAACTGTGTAGAATACTATATAGACTACTAATGTAATCAATTGTATCACACTACTCCCCCACACTTCAGTTTTTATGCTTGTATTTGCCTTACCTTTCATCAAGGAATTAAGTAGTTCAGACTCTTCCTTACTTAGATTTTACTTTCGTTCTGTTTTTGTTCCTATACAATTAATAAAAATCATTCATAAGGGATTTTTCAAATATAGCTAATTTGGGATGTAAAGGGGGGGGGGTTAAATACACTTTTTTGCTTAATTACGTTTTCATGGTCCCTTTTGTACCCTTCTTCTTCCTTCTTTTCAAAAAAAAGAATACATAACAGTTTTAATTCTAAAATTTTATCAGCAGGATCTGAATGCCTTGCTGGAATGAATTTAAAACACTTTTCCCAAACAGTAAAATGTGTAAAGGTAATCACTATTTGACTATAATTAAAAATATTAAATCAATTCCTAGTTGAAACAATTAATTAAGCCTACTTTGGTGTTATAAAATGAGTTGGAAGGCATTTGTTTGTATTCTGAAGAAGTACCCCAAATGAGACAAAAGTGCTCAAGCTTGTTTTGTGGAAATTTAATAAAAGGCATATACCTTCACCCTATTTGCAGGTTAACAGCTTCTTGTCCTCTATAAGGCCATATACCCTGCCTAGCACTAGGATAGTCCCTCACTGCTCCTAAGCAAAAACATTACTAAATGTAACAATTGCTAAGCTCAGGTTCAACATATAAAGAATAAGAGTGACAAACTCAGTGTCAACTAAGAAATCACCATAGCCCTCATCAAGTTCCTCACCATTCAATTCGACAACAGAAATGTGTCTAGCCAAACTAGCCCTGGAGCCATGTATGGGAATACATCCACCAAAATTAACTGTATGCAAAACAGTCAGCCAAGGAAACTACCAGATAAAAATATCTTGGGAACAGAGTATTACATCTGGCAGGGGGTGCTTACACTCCTGACTACCCCTGCACCTACAAGGTTTGGTTCTCACCTGAGTCAATTACTGGTACAGTCCCTGAAGATGTGTCAGTCACCTGTTATACAGCAGCTGGCAAAGCTATGCTAGAAGTAGATAGGGCAAAAGGTAAATTGCACTACAGGCAGAGTGGTGGCCCTGACAGAACCACTAATCAAAGGCCGATATATATTTTAAATGTTTTTTTCTTATTAGGTGAAATCAGATTTGATGGAGAAGTAACAGAGTTCTGATCCATCAAGTCAGGAGAGAGAACACCATTTAGAATAATAAACTGACAGTACTGGATAATGCATCACAATAAGCACTTAAAACTTACTAATAAGTATGTTCTCACACAACTAAGCTCTGCCAAACTGTGCTATTATAGAAAAAACAATTTTATTATTATTTATTTATTTACATTTGATAACCAGGTAGTGTCCGACTGGAAAAAAAGTTAATTTTCAGCAGAGACCCGGGAGAAAAGCTCCCAAGTAGAGTTCAACTAGTTAAAATAATAATGCATGGTACAAAAAAGTAAAAACATAAATAGTACAATACAGACAAGATAAGAACAAAGGCCAACATGTACACACAATTGCAAAAGAGATGAAAAAAACTCAACATATAAGTCAACATCTCAAATTAATAAAAAAAAATTAAGTAATGTACATCTGATGAAGGAGTAATGTTTGAGAGAGGAGAGTAAGAGCAGTCAAGAGCAGGATAGGGATTAGATTAGCCAGAGGAAGTGCATGACCATAATCAGTGGTTTGAGAAATATTTTGTTAGGAGCTCTTTGAAGTTATGAGTATCAGGAATGGATAGTAGGTGCTGGGGAAGAGAATTCTGTGCGTTTTGATAACTTTGAGCAAGATTTTATCAGCTGACCTGAGTGAGGTAAGATTTGTATAGGTTGAACGAGGTCAGATAGGGCTGGGCAATAGTCTGGTTTATGGATAACAGAGTGGGCTACTGTTAACTGGTTTAGGGTGAGTAAGTCTGGGAGTTCAATCCAGTTTAGTTTTTGTAGGGCAATGCAATGGTGAGATCTATCGGGAAGGTTGGCGTCAAATTTCGCTATAACAAGATTCAAGGTTATTCAAGTCTATTTCACAAAGGTTTGTAAAGACCTGAAAGCAGTACAGAAGGGTGGATACAAGGTGAGCCCTGGCAGTAGCTATTCTGGCGTGATTAAATAGATATGGTTTAGCCCTATACAGAGCACTAAGTTTTATATGGACTTTTTTGATTGTTAATGCAATATGGCTGTCAAATTTTAGGTTGCTGTCTAGGGTAAAGGTGTTTTGTTTGTTCTACAGGTTCAATTGTTGTGCCACTAGAGGAAAAGATAGAGAGATGTGTTTGTTTTTTTGGTGGAATTGGAAAATGCCACAAGCTTAGTTTTGTTATGGTTTAAAATGAGATGGTGGTCTGATAGGTATGTTTCAATGTTATGGAGGGCAGTCAGAGTCCTTTCTTGGAGTTCGTTTAAGGTGGGGAAAGAGCAGATAAGGAAAGCATAGTCTGCATATTGAATGATGGAGGCAGGTATAGCTGCTGTATGAAGATCATTAGTAAAAATAATAAAGAGAAGTGGGCCCAGGATAGAGCCTTGTGGGATGCTGAAATTGAGAGAGGCATGCTTGTTGAGGAGTATTTAATGAGATACATTGTCAAAGGCTTTTGACATATCAAGAAAGGTGGCAGAGACAACATGTTTTTTTGTTTTAAGGGGGTTTACAGTGTTGGTGAAACTTATAAGAACGGTGTTAGTACTTTGTTTGGGGAGAAGCCATGCTGAGTAGTAGAGAGTAGGTTATTCTTTAGGAGGTAGTCTAATATCTGTTTATGTTGGCAATTTGAAATGCTTTCAGAATTCTTTTGCAACTGGCAGAATTTAAAGAATCTCCAGTACACAAAGCCCAAATGCCAAAGCAATCTATGTGTGAAACTACATTAAGCTGCCACAAAATAATGTTTAATATAAATTTAAACTATATTTTCTTGTCAGAGAGAGTAACTCTCAGACATTCAAATAACTTAATTCATAGTAAAATTGCAATTCGATGTTAAAAAAAAAAAAAAACACAGAAGAGTCATACACAGAAAATACTGCATAAATGCTGGGAAAAAAATCAAAGTTTTGCAACATTTTCTCGTCAAAAGATGAAAATAAAGCAGATTAACAACAGGAAATACCAGAGCAATTAATTTGTGGTACTGACTACACCAGACAGCTCCTACTGTCTAACGGCAGACATAAACACTGCACTTCTGAAAGAAATGCTTAAAATTTCTTCAGAAACAGTAGAAACAAGCATTTGTAAAAGATAGAAGTCAAATGAATGCTGCTATAAGCCGAAATTCCCACAGAAATTACTGTAAACACTGGCTGAAATACAATATTACAATATTTTTAAGACATATAAAAACAGAAGGATAATAATAAACCTAATAATAAAACAGGAAAGGGGCCCCAAATGGGACGTACCTGAGTAGTAAGCCAGAAAAATCAGCACTGGACCCTGTGAAGAGTCACAGGACTTTTTTTCTTTGGATGGCAGATAAAGACTGAACACTCACTTCCTATGACAGCTGAAGGCTTCCCTATCAGGATATGCTCAGGCAATAAGCTGTCACTGGAAAAGAGAGGGACGGAAGGCTGAACTTTTCAAAGCTAGCCAATACTGAGATATCTTGGCAGATAACGCAAAATGCCACTGAGATAGCGTAAATGATGATTATCATCCTTTACATGCTATGAAGAAAAAAAATAGTAACAAACAAATTTTCTGTAGTGGAAGTACCCATGATAGTACAACCAGCCAGTGTTTCATACAGTGACACTGAACCTCTAACCAATAAGAGCTTGCATAGCACCAGATCCCCTCATTATCATAATATGGCAATGACCCTATCTCCACTGTTAAGCCTAATGAATGCATAGCAGTACAGCACAGTGTAGCAAGGAAGACACATTTAACAAGATGTGTTTCTGATGCACAACATATTAATCTGTTCCTTACTGTAATATGATATTCTATTTTCTCTTTCTTACCCATGGGGATTGCAACTGGCCAAAATTCCCCAAGGCAGTATTTCGAATGACAGTGCACCGATTCAGGATTCGTTTATTTAAATGAATGGACTTAGAGGTGACAGACATTTTAAAGAGAAACAATGACAAAATGTTTTTTGATCTCAATCAATTATTAATGAATGACATGGCAAAATTCAAAACAATTAAGATATCATTAGTTGCTGGCTATGACCTGACTCTGGGAAGAGTCTATAAAAGGAAAACTGAAAAGAGATGAAAAGGAATACAAGTTGGGTGATGCTTACACAATGTCCCTTTAAAGGATTTGAGATCTAAAAATATTATTGATGGGGAAATGAAAACATTTCTGAACCTGTTTGTTTCATATATAAAGTATTTGTGTGATTTATTAAATCTTAATTGAGAAATGTCACTTAAAGAGAATATGGTTTACTATCAAAATTGCGACGGACAAAACAAAAAACGTTCAATGTATCAACCCACAACACCGAAAACTGACTAGGTCAGTATGTGGAACATCATGCCAATTATTCCATTTCTGCATTATCCAACATGCTGTTTCCCCTACACCTTTCAAACCAGTAAAAAATTCTAGTTGTAAGCAGTATGAATGTACTGCACAACACTGAACTACATGTTTTTGCAGGTGGGGACAAACCCACTTGCACCACAACAACCCCTGCAAATTATTTATTCAAACTCCGAGATCACACTGCAGTGGGGAAAAGGGTAAATTTTCCAATTCCCACTGTACCTCAACCTCTAAGCATAAGATCAACCACATATGTGTGAATGCACACTGCATTTGCTGAACTGGGACTTCCACACATGAAGGTTCAGCAATACGGGATTTAGCCAACCATAATTCGACATCCCATGGTTGCTGAACCTTCACTCGTAATTTTGATAGTAAACTGAGAAGATTACATTTAATTTTGCTATGGTGGCTAATAATTCTATATATTCAAATATCCCTCATTAACAGGTGATTTAAATTTTTAAGAGAAGTTTTGTCTAAGAAATCAGGGATCCCTGTTAGGAAAATTATTCAAATTTAATGCTGGATTTCGTACTAAACAATATTTTTATATGCATGACATGACTATACACCATCAAACAATATGTGTAGCTATAGGGGTACCCACAGTCCTAAGTTATGCTAATTTAGTTTCCGATCACTAGGAGAACATGTTTCTTTACACTTCTGAGTATTTTACAGAGCATGTCATTTTTGTTGTAGCTATACTGATGGCTTGTTTTTCATAAAGGGCATAGCAAATTCATTTTTAGGTTTAATATTTGCTTTGGAAAATAAGGCATTTTCGATATTAACTACAAATGGATGTTGAGTTTTTTCTTTTTTTTTGATAAAGTAACTAATACATTAGGTTTAAGAGTTTTAAAAATAAACTTTTTTGAATATGAAATAATGGAAAAAGGGCAGTTTGCTAGCCTAGCAAGATTTACATCCAAAGATGAACTTGCAGTTTCACGTTTCTGAGAAATTAAGAAAGATTAAGAAAGAAGTTACGGATAACAGTAGAGCAAAATTTCAGGCCATTTTACATTATCCCATGGTTAGACAGAACACTGAAGATTTGAAAAGGGATGAGATGAAATTTTCACTGACTAATTTTATAGATGTCAACGATAAATTTTAGCAAGCTGATGAATTTTATCAAAAGTATACTTGACAGTACTGTACTTTACTTTAACCAACTTAAGTGCAGTTACTAACAAAACTTATTAATATAATAGACGACCCGTACTACACGTTACAGCTTACAGCTCTTTACTATACACAGTCTGCTTTTCAATACAGATACAGATGATGATTCTCCATTTACCTCGGAACGATGTTCCTACAAAATACCCAGCTACCAACATTTCTTTTACAGTGTTTTTATACAGTTTTTCATCATGTCATTTGAATTAAGTCAATACTTTGGTATTTGCTTGATGTTATGCAGTCTGCTGATAAGCTGACTTTTGTTCTAAGGTAATTTATGTGACAACCTTCAAGATTTGGGAGTTGTTCCCATCTCCGTCCTCTTTGCACCTGTTGGTCAGGAATTAGGGAGTCAGGAATTAGGGAGTCATCCTTATCTGAAGTTTTACTTGCAGCTGTGCTAGTCATAGAACAGTTATAGTAACATAGTATGCATGCCAAAAATGCATAGTAACTACTGTATTTTTTTACTTTTATATTTATTTTCAGAAAAGAAATATGTAACCCTTTAATACACTGTAACAGTTCCCCCTTTTGTTTTAAAAACACACAAAACAGTTTACAATGATATGTATTCCTTGGTTAGATCATAATTTTCATTGTGATTTACAGAAAACACAGTAGGAAACAAAACCTTTAGGTTTCCATTTATAAAACAGGTCAAAACACAATTCCAGACAGTACAATGATAACAAACATTACTACCAGAATTGGGTGTATAATCCATTCAAGCACCTTTTTCCTTTTGCAGACCATCCTGTAAAAATCTCCCACCAATTGTGGGCTGTGTCTGTTTCAGTTTTCTCAGCTAACTTGATTAATTTGTTTTTTTACTATTACAGAGTTTAATTCATAACTTAGAATAGTCTTGTTTACCTTTTGCAAATGTTTGATTAGCTGTTCACTTTTATTAATTACCTCATACAAAGAGTCTAGAGACAGACTAATATTTACAAGAGGCAATACTTGAGGATTACATTTAAAAGAAACAGACATTTTAATTTTTTGGACTAAATATGCAAATTTCATTATGTCACACTAAGTGAGTAATATTACTAAGACATCCCACAAATTGTGTCTGCTTAGAAAAACATATATTTTGATTTGTTACAGTACAAACAAATTGCAGCAAACTTTGTGAAAATTTCAAAACTTGACAGTAAAATTGTATATTTACACAGATTTACAGAGTATTGTAAAAAAAAATATGGTTCATACACTGGAGAATGCTGTCCACATATATAACCATTTGCTGTACTGGTACAATGCACTATTTTATGTATTTTGTTTTCTAAATCAATGTAATTTCCTTCTACATTACATAACCAATACTGATAGTTAGTACACTGGGGGGCCAAACACCAATGGTAAAATCACAACTCGACACATTATCTTTGATTTTGTAACATTATAATGAGTCACTCACCCTGTACAGTAAGTATTTGTACAGACTGTCTGATCTCCATACATTTTTACCCTACTGGTTTGTGGTATCCATTTGCTGAACAGCATACGCCAAGCATATTCATTATTTATCATCAGTTTTGTTTGCACAAAATTATTCTTCATTTGTACATACATGGACTGTAATGTACACTCAATCCAGTCTACAAACGTAGTGACATTAATATCAAACTGAAGCCTGCTAATCAAAGATTCATTAAAATGTTGCAGAAATTCCTTCTGAAAGTTAACATGCTCTTTTTGTGATGCCCATAACCATTGTGCTTGTAAATTAACTTGTGAAATATCCTGGCCTGTTACTTTTAGTCTATCTGCTAGAATCTCTATATCAGATGAATTTAAGGCAACTAAACCTGTACCCATGCCCCCTAAAAGAGTATCGTACCATGCTCTTCATCTCCCTCCTTCAGCCATTATCGTTAGGAGAGAATGAAATATTAAAACGTATTACTGTTTTTTGGTATTCCTGTCCCACTACCATACATACTGATGGTTCCCTGACTACTTGATCAGACTTGGCTGTGGAATTATTAAAATTTCTGATAGTAAAAAGGCAAGGTCTATTTTCTTCCAATAATTACTGAATCATTGGTACAAACCAATATATTTCCCTCCCATAGCTCCATTTTAGAACCTTCTGTGGTACTGTTTACACAGTCTGTATAAAACTGAAAGAATGCCCTTTCTCCTTGCAGTATGCAGCATTTCATACCAGTATTGTTTTATAAGGATACATTAACTTTATATGAACATATACCTCTCCTTTAGCTGTGTTCCAGACTGTTGCATTTGGGTTAAAGGAAGGTTTCCAATAAGACATTCTTGTCCCCCTGGACAGAAAAAATTACCTTAAGTGCTATTTTTTGTAGCTCTTGCCCACTACAATCTTATGTTAGCAATATTACTTTTATATGCTTTTTCTACCGGAGTTTCTGCTATCCATGGTGCTATCATACAATCACAAAAACTATAAAAACAAAATAGATATTGGTCGAGTTAGCACATGCTTAAATGTGGATATATTTGCATTATTTACATTTGCTGTTGTCTACCTTTTACTCTTTTGTATTCCAAACTGGTGCACTTTAGGCAGCTTCAATTTCATTTTCTGCTTTTAACTACTCTCATTTGAGCTCTATGCACTAGAACTGTTCTGCTTTTCTTTTTACCTTTTATTTTGTACACCAATGGACCTATTTGCTACACTACTTCAAAAGGTCCCTGCCAACTGCTATCCCAGGGCCCTTCCATCTGGAACATTTTTACTAATACATTTGTTCCACAGGGAATGTTTTCCTCCGGCAGTAACACTAGGACCTTTCTCCATACATCAAAAGCTTCCTCTCTTGCTTTGTAATCACATATTTCTGCAAGCTGCTTTAACCATTGCTGATTTTTAATATAGGTCCACCGTCTGGTGTATCAGGATCAAACGTCAACTGTAATGGCATTTTTCTCCCTGTCATAATTTCATAAGGAGATGTTCCTGTCTTACTGTTGAGTGTTGCCCTTATACCAATAAGAATGTCTGGTAAATGTTGTACCCATGTATTTTCCATACTCTGGAACAAACTACCCATTCATGTCAAGCAAAGCTCCTCATTGGCTATCTTTAAGAAAAATCTTGATGACTGAATGGAAAATACATTAGAGGGATCACTTCTGTGGCACTGTTTGACAGGAGCACAGGAAAATAATCTTCTTGGATGGCGAAACCCAGGGAGCTTTTTTGGCTAGGCTTATATAGGCCCCAAGGCCAATAGCCTAGTACCTACCTATGAACCTAAGACATGCTTTTTTGAGATGCTCTTTGAGCATATGGTTCATTCACTCTACAGTTCCATTTGACTGTGGGTGATAAGGTACATGAAATATTTGCTGAATTCCTAACAGATTACACATTTGCTTTATTAAATCACTAGCAAACTGCTCTGCATTGCCCAACTCAATAATTCTTGGCCATCCCCAATGACAGAAAATAATTTTCCATAAGACCTATGCCGTTGCCTTTGTTGTCATGTTTTTAGTAAGAATTGCCTCTACCCATTTTGAGAAAACATCCACTACTACCAGTATGTATCTGTAACCTCTCTTTGTTGTTGGCAAAGGAACTGCATAATCTATTTGAACTGCATATCATGGACCAACTACTGTCTGTACTCAATATAACTGAGGTTTTTTTTTACTTTTAGCATTCACCTGCAAATAGATTAAACACTCTTCTAGTTAGCCTACAGACCTTTTTTAAACTTGGACTCCAATACTTTTCTTTTTCAACTGCCCATAGCTTATCAGCTCATAGATGTCATAATATTTGGTGATTTAACTTGACCAACTGATGTGCTAACTGAAAAGGCATGTAAGCCAGCTGTAATCCTTTTGTAGTGAAGTAAGCACAGTTCTCTTTTGGCGGTATTCCTAAAATTATGCACTGGTCTATTTTTCTTTCAGACCCTGCTTCTTTTGAATGCTTATGAGGTCTTCAAATGACTGTTAATCTAGCTCTTTTAAGGTACTGACTTCTACATAAGTATATGCATATTCTGGAAGCTATGTTTCTTTTTGTCCTGCTTGTTTTGCCAACATATCAGTTAGCTAATGCATTTAACTTGAAAGTTTCACTTGTCGATTTTTGATGGGCTTTTACCTTTAAAATGCTACATTTTTCCTGCTGGTTTGACTTGTTATTAATTTATGTACGTCTTTTAATACTTCAGCATGCCATTTTATGTATGTCTTTTAATACGTCAGCATGCCATAATGGCTTGCCTGCACCGTCTACAAATCCTTGTCTTACCCAGATGTTCATATGTAATCTTAGAGTTTACTACATAAGCACTGTCTGAGAAAATGTTACCAGGATTGTAATACTGGAGTACATACAGTACTGCCTTCAGTTCAGCTCTCTGAGCTGACATATACCCTGGTAACTTGAATAACTCGAGAGAGACCAGCTTTAGATTCTCTGGGGCTATGGCAAATCCTGTCCAATATTTACCCTTGTCCCAAAGTCGTGCTCCATCCACAAAGACAGATGGCTTAAAATGGTCAAAATCAGATGCCAGAAATTGTAGATCAGGTGACATTATTTTTTCTAAGCAGTTATAGCTTTTTCCTTCATATCCCATGTGATCTGACAAATATTTGTCTCCTGTTTGTATGGTGACAGTTTTCATTCCAAAAAGTGCCATCCGTTTTGCAAATACTGCTTGACTAATACCATCTGTGATTTTACTAATTTCAAAGTGCGGGTTTGTATTACAATGTTGGAAAATACAGTCAGATACTCAGTTTGCTAAATGTCCTAGTAAATGGCTAACAGTTGCTGAATGCATGGATGATAGCCCACTTCCACTGGGGTCATTTTCTGCTGCAGAAGGTGACTGGTCGTAATGTTTTTTCCATTCTACTGTCCCCACCATGTGGCCATTCCTGTAATAGTACAACAGATAATGTCTTTTTTCCCTTCTGCTGCTTGTAATAGAAACAGTAACTTTGTTGTAGGTGCTATGAACTCTGTAGCTTGTGCTAACTTTACCTTCATTTGCAAAAATGCTTCATTTCATGAGGTCAACACTCTAAAAGAGTGGAGTTCTTTTCTTTCTGTAACATTTTGTATAGAGGAGCAGCCACAGCTGCATACTCCTCTATAAATTCCCTATTATAGTTCATGATTCCCATGAATTTGTGTAAATCTGCTCTTGTTAACAGCTTTTCCATTTGTAGAATGCCTTACACTCATACTGGGGAAGGGGATCTTTCTGATGGTTTAATGATAGTACCTTAAAATTAAAATTCCTGTGTCATAAACTGACTTTTTTCAGTTTTAACCTTAAACCTTGCCTGCTGCAGAGTATGGAAAACTTTTTTAAGAAGCCGTATGTGCTCCTCTCCTGTTCAGACAATTAATACATAATCAATGCACTGCAGTACTGAATCATCTTTTTTCCAAATGTTGCAGAATGGATCCTACCATCTCATAAAAAATACTATTTTTGAAATCCCTGAGGTAACCATGTCATGAGATACTGCTTGTTTTTAAATGTAAAGACAAATTGTGGTCAGTCTCTCTAAGTGGTACAGCGAAAAGCCATTTGCTAAATCTATTACCGTAAACCACTTACTTTGTGGTTTAATACATGCAGCCAGTTCTGGAACTCCCAGAATTAGGTGTGCTCTAGGATTGTATACTGATTAACCTTTCATAAACCACTGACAAGACTGTAACTACCATCTTTCTTCTTAACTGGCCAGATTGGTAAATTTGTGGGATTGTTGCCTTTTTGCATGATTCCTTCCTTTTCCCATTCTGCAATATATTTTTCCACATGTTCCACTGCCTCCTTAGAAATGGGATACTGCTTTTGAAATGGAGGTATGTAGCCCTGACCACTACTCACCCCTACTGGCATTTCCAGTTTTCCACAATCACTGGGTCCCCCTGAACCACAGGCTTGGGAATTGCTGTTGTAAATGCTGCCATACATCCTCACTGTCTATATTTCCCGTAGGCTTGTCAATGGTAGTTGAACAGGATGGATGCATCAAAATTGCACCCTTCCATGACTGCCCTTCTTGGTGAAACTTTTCTTGGCTACTTACTGCATAGCATCCTGTACCATTAAATGCCGAGATGCAAACCTTTTTCTTGGGATTTACAGGTAACTATTTGTGACTGATACTGCCACTCCTGTATCCAATAAAATATTTTGCCATAGTGACCCCTCTACCCTCAATCAGTGGTCATCCATCTCCACCCTTTTTAAAGGTAGTCAGGAAAGATACCAGAGTGGGGGGCACACCCCTACTGTAAGGGAGTCCACTCATCCTCACCCTTATTGTCAAATGCAACATGGCACACTGCATGTTATCTTCCTCTAAGTCTGAGTGATCTGCATATTTAGATTTTTCAATCTCTTCCTGTAACTGTTGTCTAGCTATCTCTTCTGCCTGCTCTTCCAAATATTTGGGATTTACAGGTGATGTTGCCTGAAAATCCTGGACATACATCCCCCTTCCCTGAGTACTTGTGAACCTTATAGCTGTCTTTACCAGTATTGTAAGGTTTCTGTGCACGGACTTGTTTTTCTGACTTGTCTAGTGAATCTTTTGGCTCTGTTTTTACAAACACACCCTGTTCTTCCTTCTTGTGGCAGACTTTGTAATGGTAACAATTATGCTTAACATGCCCTACTTTTTACAGAAAATCATGTTGGCACCTTTTGCTCATCATCTGTTTTTAAACCTGGAGCCGGTGGTGCTGATGCGGCTCTTTCTAATGGTGACTGGTCACACCATCATCCTCCACCTTGACCTCTTACCTCACTTATTACCTCAAATGGCTCGCTACATTCCTCTAAGGCAAAAATATGATGCAAGTATAATGTCCCATCATCAGCCATAGTCTTGTCCCCTCATTAGTTTTTGTACTAAGTTAGTGAGGGTATTTGAATTTTCCTCATAAATGTATTTAATATCCCCTGGGACCCATTTTACCTACTCTAAAAAGCAATGTATTAACTTTTCTTGTATCTCCCTTTGTTGCATGTATCTCTGACTTTCGATATATTACCTGGAACACTAGTTTAAAATGTTCAGCTTGCTCCATTAATTTATCTGTGATGGTGATTTTGACATCTAAAAACTTAGCTGTGAGCGGCTGCCCCTGTGTGTATGCCATAAGAGAAGTGGTCATGTGCCCTGCTTTACTGTCTAGTTTATAAGCATTTTGATTTAACTGGATGAAAGTTTTATAACAGTTGGGAAAAAAATCCAAAAGCATCTGAGTAAGGCATCTGTCCATATATCTGATCTTGCTGTGTATACTATTCATTTTTCAAATATATGTATGTTGTAAAATACTATGGCATGCTTTGTAGCAACCTTGACTGTGTGTACAAATCTACTGAAGTTCCCTGCTGTATGGCCTTGTACTTGTTTTGCAATTCTTCTTTTAATTCTTCTATTCTAGCATTAGCTCATATTAGTTTATCCTGAACATCATTAGCCAGATCATGTTCATCTTGCAACTGTTGCTTAAGATCTGGAATTTCTTTCTATAATTATTTACAGGCTTTCTGATATTCGCTAACCAGATTTTCCTTGTCTTGTAACTGCTGCTTAAGAGTTTCAGTTTCTTCCTGGAATTCTTCACAAGCTTTCTGATACTTTTCAGTAGTCTGCTCTGTTGATTGAAGAGTTCCTATGCACTTTTGACAACGTGTTTGTACATCTTTTTTAAACTTTCTGAACTCATTTTGTCTGTCTTTTAATAGTTTATTAAACTCCTCTATCACTTTATTATGAACCTCATTCCTGTCTGTATCTGTTTTTTGCTGTATAGAGGCTTCATTCCATTTTTGTACATAGTCTCTAAAGGGTGTAACAAGATCTACAGGGGATTCTGTTAGTAATTTATTTGACTGCTGTTCTAACTCTGAAGTTAAAGTTTCACATGTAGTGACAGGACTTAACTGCCTAACATCTGGATATAATGTAAGTGTATCACCCTTATCTGTTTCTTTACCATCAGAAGATTTTTCTTCGCAGTTTAACTTTTCAACAACAGCCTGAACTGTACTTTTACGACACTGCACACAGAAAGCAGTTCCATATGGCTCACACAATAAACATTTACTGTCATACCACACATTCTTTTGTCTGAGATACCAATCAAATATTGTAACTCATTTGCATAATGCCTGTACATCAACTTGCCCTAGTAAGGTTTTACATTTACCAATATGCTGTTCATACCAACAATGCATTCTGCCCCAGATTTTATCTGGTCATTCTGCTACATTACGAGTAAAACTCTTTTTGCATTTTTTACAATAACCCCTAATGACATCCATACTGTATGTGACAAAGAAAAAAGTCTTACAATACAGCAGAAAGACAGGTGATCAGACTGTAATTCTGCACGAGTGGAAATTCCTCCATAATCACTCGAAAAGCTGGTGAAACAAAACTGGCAGTTGCAGATTCGAAACCTTGGAATTCACCGATCTGGAGAATTTATTGCATTGCACGGCAATCTAACTCTGGATTCAGACATCTGAATACTGTACTGCTGCAAGCCATACAAGACAGAGTGCTCCTATTCAGGACTCAGTCAGATATGTAAATTTTAGTTACTATGCTTTTACTGGAGTGCCCCTATGCAAGGCACCACTCTCCCTGTGTTTGAATACAGACTAGGCTCGCCACTGATATATTTGAGCAAGCTGATGGATTTTATCAAAAGTATACTTGACAGTACTGTATTTTACTTTAACCAAGTTAAGTGCAGTTACTAATAAAACTTATTAATATATTAAACATGTACTACATGTCACAGCTTTTTACTATAGAAGGTTTGCTTTTCAATACAGGTATAGATGATGATTCTCCATTTACGTCGGAACTATGTTCCTACAAAATAATTAGCTAACAACATTTCTTTTATAGTGTCTTTATACAGTTTTTGTCATGTCATCTGAATAAAATCAATACATTGGTATTTGCCTGATGTCATGCAGTCTGTTGATAAGCTGAGTTTTGTTCTGCTTTAAGGTAATATATGTGACAATCTTCAAAACTTAGGGAGTCGTTCCTGTCTCCAGTCCTCCTTGCATGTGTGCTAGTCAGGAATTAGGGAGTCATCCTTATCTGCAGTTCTCCTTGCAGCTGTGCTAGTCACGGAACAATTATCAAATAGTATGGATGCCAAACATGCTACTGTATTTTTCTTATTTTTAGAAAATAAATTTTTAACCCTTTAGTATACTCAAAGTCAATAATAATAAGGACATCATTAATGATTTGAAGATGATACTAAGAAATCTTGATTTAGTAATGACAGTAGGAATGGTATCTCCTCCCTCAAATCTGCATTTAACAGAGGGACCCATCTGAGAATAGTGTTAGAAAATGAACTGAAAACCCAAGTTAACATTTCTAAAAGGAAAGCCACATTTCCTTGCAGCATATGTAGTCAGTGAAGATTCTTTAATACTTCAGATTTTTTTACTGTAAAAAATAAAATAATTTTCAAATAAGTTCACAGACATCCAAGTAATACAAAGGGGTGGTCCATCTTGCATCCTGTGTAACAAGTGATAACAGTTTTGCAGTCTTGGTATTATGTAGGTAAAACCCCACCTGTAATTTAGTTTAGATAATTTATATACATATATTAGCAATAAGAACAACATGAAATGCACTGTAGTTTATGATTTAGGTATTAGCAAGTGTATAATTTAGATAATATTCCCAAATCAAGAGAATTATTTTGGCAATTAACTTTAAATTAAATTATGGAGACTGAATGACAAAACCAAAAAAAACTTTACATTTTTTAAAGATAGGGAATCAGTATCTGTATTCTAATTTAATATGACTGGATGAATTAATTTGTCTACCTAAACAACCAATAAACTTAACACTCGGGTTAACAAAAACAAATAAAATAGAAAAAACAGACTATATTTCCTATTCACCACAATTAAAAAGGGACTAATGTTATTAATATTAATGGAACAAAAGGAGTTCATTTATAAAATAGCGAATTCACACTTAATGAATGTCTGATCTAGTAAGCATGGCATTCACAGTATTCTACAAAAGCAACTGGAATTTGTTAAATAATTTGATAACTTTAAAATTTAAAACACAGCTGTGATAGTTTTTTAAGCTTTATTTTTCAATCATTCATTCATTTTCTGACATCGAATTTATCTTATATGGCGTTGTAAAGAAGCTAGCTTTGGATGGACTATAAGTCCATCTTAGGATGCAATGGAAAACAAGAGTGCAAAATCATGAGCAAAGAAAAGATATCTACATTCTGGAAAAAATGGCATCTCGGCCAGGAACTATACCAATAAACTATGTACTGTGAGGAAGCAACCATTAAATATTGCCTTATCAATGCAATATAAAATGATTTTTTTCCATTAGAAAAATGGGCTCTTTTCAGGAACAGCTGTACCACATTATTTAGTGGGTCTCTAAGGAGGGTTATTTTCCACAAAACATGCAGGCCTTGATTTAAGCAGAGTTCATGTTGGTTGAGACTGTATAACTCATTCTGTGCAGCAGCATACAAAAGTGTTACTTCTTGCTGTCTTGCATACTGTGTTCCGACACCACTTGTAGGACATTGCTGCTGTCAAAAAATCCTCCTCCAGTTAAAAATGATCTGGTTTTATTTCTTGTAGTGCTTCATTTTACCAAAATGCTGCTTCTTGTGATTCAGGACCTTTGTAAGATCTCCTCTCATTCTGACCTCCAGTTTGTATAATATCCAGCTCATCCCCATTAGCTGGAACAACCATATACAAGTCAAACAAGCAGCAGATGTTGCGTAAACAGGTGAGGGTAGCAGAGTGACTGGCTAATCGCAGTACTGTAGTGCAGTGTGCACGCTCACTTTTTGAACATAACTGGAAGTGCAGCAATGTAAAGATAACTGTACCACTGACTAAGAATTAGCTGGTGCTGATCAAATGCTGTTTTCATACTGCTCATATCTCAGTTTTGAAGGAGTGCCACCTGCAGGATGATTACCTTATCTCCACCTGCTCCACCAGTTGGAATGCAAATGCGGGAATATTCAGCTTGACTAGCCATCCTCTCAACCGTATTTTCTAACCTGGAGGCCAATTTGCAAACTGATCTTATTAGTACTGCTGAAAAGTACTTGATTTCTGTACCTGCAAACCAGCACAGTTCACTTTCAAATTACTTCCACAGCAGTAGTAATCATTTCTGGATCCACAGCATACCAGACTCTACATTTTTATCTTTTCCATAGTCTCTGCATATCTTGCAATGTGCCAGCTCTGGCAACAATGCAATTTCTCTGCCCCCCTGCACCACCTTAGTAATGGGTGCTAACCCTAACACTGCCCCTTTCCCCAAACCTAACCCTACACCTTAACATCATTAAAACCATCCCAGAACACTGCCACTACACAAAACAGATTCAGAAACACAAACATACCCTACACCTATCCCTTAACCTAACTCTCACCCTAAAATATACAAAATCACATACACACACAGCATCCATCCTTCTCTCATCCCCATCCCTAACCCTAACCTTAACTCACATACACCAACACATGATGTCACCCCGCCAACTCCACTTACTTGTATCGACATTCCATACCATCGACATATATAGAAGTTATGTTCTTACCTTAACGTTCCATGTTAGTTGTCTTCTTCTCGCCTTCTTCTTGCTGGATGGGTTCGGAGCCAATCTCGGCTCCGACTCGGCCACTCTAAAAGCTCGAGAGTTGGTTCCACCGGCTCGAGGCTCCCCTTATATCCCACAATGCTAGGCGTGAGTTACGTCAGATCTCGTTTGTAAGCTAACCCCAGCTTATAATAGTATCAGAATAACTATAGACAAAGTCCACCTCTAAAAACCAGGGAGAAAGAAGGGTGACCTACATCCTGATCCAGGAAATATGCACAACAGCATATGCCTAAGAAAAGAGGTGGTAGAAAGAGAGGTCACAATCACAACTCCTCTAGGTCTGTCCAGGCCAGGGGGAAGGAGGGTGGGACGCAAGAAGAAGGCGAGAAGAAGACAACTAACATGGAACGTTATGGTAAGAACATAACTTCTATATGTTAAGTTGTCTATCTCGCCTTCATTCTTGCTGGATGGGACGCGTCCTAGCACCTTGTCCCGGGTGGCCTAACGGAACAGACTCCTGAGAACAGTGGAACCAAAGTTAGCTCTATGTCTAGAAGCTAAATCCAACTTATAATGAGAAATGAAAGTGTGAGGAGTAGCCCAAGTAGCCGCTGCACAAATGGTGTCAATAGGCAGTCTGTCTTGGAAGGCTATAGAAGTAGCCAAAGCTCTGGTGGAATGGGCCTTAGGTTTATTAGGCAGCTTTTGGTGTCTAATTTCATAAACAAGGGAAATCAGAGATGTTAGCCATCTAGATAACGTTACCTTTGAAACTGAAAGTCCCTTTCTGCCTTCTGCATAGGAGACAAACAGCTGGTCAGATTTTCTGAATTGTTTT
>NC_056728.1:818718838-818735826 GCF_019279795.1 Protopterus annectens | reverse complement strand
AAGGGTTTCATAAAAGTTCAATAAAATTAGGGGCAGGAGTTGGGTTAGTGTTATGGTTAGGGGTTAGCACACATGAGTAAGGTGTGTGTGTGTGTGTGTGTGTGTGTGTGTGTGCTGTGTCTGTCACACACTCACGCATACAACACTGGATCTCATCAGCATCAAAGCCTCTCAGAAAAACTCATCCAGGGATGAGCTGGAAAGGAGGAGAACAAATGGCTTCTTGGTCTTCAGACATATGATACAGGAAGCCTGAAAGGGAGAGAGTGCTACTCCTCCCATCAGCTCCAGGACTGAGCTTGTGCACATCCTCATGTAAGAATGAATGTTAGACTCACTGGGTGTCAAGTGAGAGGGAAATGGCATGTTGGCATGCTTGTGCTAAAGGCAACATGTAGAGAAATAGGCATATTCCAGGCCCAGTGCTGGTCTTAAGACATGTTCCATAATGGTGTGATCCAGCAATCCTGACTCAAAAGTCCCAGCAAATATGACCTCACAGCTACCTCTCTACTTGACTCAAGAGATCCTGCTGTACTTGAAGGAATATCCAGGCAGAGGTGGCCTTGATCGCAGGTATCCTCAAATTAAAGCTGGGTAACTTGAAGGACTGCTCCTCAGGGTCACAATAGTCAACATTAAGCTCCAGATGAGCAACCAATCCTGGCAGGAACTTAAATCACACAAAATCCACCTAGGGGAAAGATGCAGTGTGCTTCCACTCATCACCCTCACAGGCAGAAAACTGGAATGGGCCCAAGCCTTCACTTGTTAAAGATGAGCTCAGCACCTGCAAGTTTCAAAAGGCCTAGCTTAAAAACTTACTTGTTAAGCTTCAGTCCTTGGGATTGTGCTCGAGCTGAGACCTGTGGCTGTACAACAATGGTGTACTCATAGTGGTCAAGGCTGCCAAGGAGCTTCTCCCTCTGATGTCTCCAGATAGTAGGATTGAGCCACTGGCATTCATGGCCATGCTCTATGTTATGCTGCTCCCCTAGAATGTACAGGCTATACCAATATGGGTACAGTGTAGTAATCTGAAAACAGCGGTATTTGTGCATTTGTGTCTTTGCATCAAATGTAGGCAAGTTTCATCTACATGCACATCAGAACTGAGCTCTAAACTATGTGGGTGGCAGAGAAGATTTGACAGGCTCAAGGACAAGCTGCATTTATAAGTGGGTGTGTGATGTCACAGCATGCACCTGTACTGACAGTGTATGCCTTGAGAGTTGGATTGCTGAGAAAAATGCTAGGTTATGATTTGTGCAGAGGATAAACCCAACCAAAGCATCCATCAATGACTGTCACCACAATTACATTGTCTCCAACTTTAAACTATGTTACCACTGAAAACTACATAAAGTCAAACAGAACCACTTAAAATAATTTACAGTTGTAAATTGTTCCTGGTTTCAAGTAATACAAAATATTAAAAGCAATAATTATTTTAAACTCTGAGAGACAAAGAAATTGCTGAACTCTGTAAAATAGTCAGAATAACCTTTAAAGACAGGAAGCAAGACTTACATACAACAGTAGTGTTTCCAATGAATATGAATATAAGTAAAAGATAAAGCAGCTCCAGGGAAACAGAGCAAGATGCAGAGAAAATGAAGTAAAATAGAATAAAAAGTGCACCAAAAGCTCACACACAAAAGATTTTATTTAAACAAAAAAGTTAGTGATTTCGCAACTAATCAAGTCGCTTCATCAAACAGCTAGTAAAACACTATAAAACATTTAAATAAGTAAAAGACATGTCGGGTGATCAGCACTGCTAAGGTCATTGGTTATAGTTAATTAAAAAAATTGCCATGATTAGTTAAATTAAAAACACGAGTGCTGTGCATTGTATAGCCTTACTAAGCTATTATAAAAGTAGAGAAAGCATTTCACATAACAACAAGCT
Source organism: Protopterus annectens (assembly GCF_019279795.1). Taxonomy (NCBI): domain Eukaryota; kingdom Metazoa; phylum Chordata; order Ceratodontiformes; family Protopteridae; genus Protopterus; species Protopterus annectens. Next base: position 818,733,914 of record NC_056728.1, on the reverse strand, counting down.
AACCATTTCTGTATATATCATACTAAAAATTAAAGCTTCCAAGGACAGGTTACTAGAATTTATGTGGCAATGGACATGCTTTGAGAAAAGGTTTAAGGGAAGCAACGCCATTCAAACCTGGGGGGTTTTCAGCATTAAGCTTCAGTATCCATTCTTGCTCAGTGCTTTCTGTGTGATTCTCAATGTTGCCCCCTCTATCACAAAAAATTAAAAAAATATGTGTAGGATCTTCACAGCTTACATGGTTAGCTATTGCACTGTTGTCTTTCTTATTTTTGATGTTCCTAACATGTTCAAGCACTCTATCTTTAAACATTCTATTCGTTTTTCCTACATAAAATGAATGTCAGGACACACAGAAAGAGAAGTATACTACATTAGAAGTTCTGCAGTTGGCAAAGCATTTACTCTTAATGTTAAAGCCTAAAGATGGATGGGTATAACTGCTACTAACATGAATGTGTTGGCAGGCTATGCAATGCTTGCAAGAAAATGTGCCAAAGCTATAATTTTTACCAGTGTGCTGTGATCTCTTTTTATTGCACAGATGCTGTTTCAGTGAGATGTTATTCCTAAACGTAAAAAGAGGGGGAATCTTCCAATTTTGTCTGTCAACCCAGGTGTTTCTTCTAAAGTACTCACTCCAATGTTTTTTAATGATGTTGGTATATTCATTAATATCACTGGAATATTGCATAATAACCCTAAAACCATTGGTGTTGCACTCCAGTCTCTGCCCTGAATCCAAAGATTGACCTTCACTGAGATATGGTTTGCATCTGCCACTGCGCTGCCTCCAGGCTTGTGCTGCTCGGTCGTCGCTGTGTAGCCTCAAAATCCTATAAACTTGTCCTTTGACAACGTTCTTAGAAATGTGTCTAGGATGCATGCTGGACCAGTGCAACAGAACATTTTTCCTTGTCGGCTTTCTGTAAATGCTACTATTCAGTTTCTGTTCTGATTTTAACTAATACATCTAAAAAATTAATTTCACTGTATGATTTATGTAGAAGGCAATTTACATACATTTAATGACTGCTACACCATTCTCAGGGACACCAAAAGCTTTCTTGAAAGACTACATAATAGATTAGAGACTTGATTGTGAGTATATGTTGGTTACTATGGACATCGAAGCATTATTTACATCTATACCCAACGATTGGGGAGTTGAGATGATCAGAGTTTCTCAATATCAATTACTCTTTTGATAATAATAAGACTGAACTTATATGTGCCCTATTATATATTATCTTAGATAACAATGTTTTTGTGTTTAATAATGAGTTCTTCCTTCAGAAGGTTGGCGTGGCTATGGGCACAGCTTGTGTCAATAGCTACGCCAACCTAGCTTTAGTTTGCTGGGAACAGTCACATCTCCTGACAGAGGTAAACCCTTTTTCTGAACACATTCTCTGGTATGTCCGATTTGTGGATGACGTTTTCCTTCAGTGGAAGGGAAACGATCAAGAATTGGATGAATGTGTCAAACACATTCACACTACTACTAGGTTTTTGAAATTTACTTATCAATGTTTATACAGTGAAATTAATTTTTTAGCTGTATTAGATTTATTGGATTGTCACTTTTATCTTGTGGCACTTTCTGAGGTATGGTTTAAGGAAGATACATTATTGTTTTCTTGTGCGATTTAAATCTGTTATTTTTTTTTTATTATTTGTACCCTTCCACTTGAGAAGCTAGGCTTTCTTCTGTTGTATTCCTGGGCTCTTAACTTGCCATAAAGGTTATTAATAAAGGCTGGTATAATGCAGTCTATGTGAAGACATTACATTTTGAAATAATGCAGAGAAAGATCTTCCATGTGGGAATGTATACAAAGTTTAATGAAAACATCATTCTATTTCTAGACTACTGATACACAAGATATATGTAAGACAGGCTAATGCCAGTGCATCAAATGTTCTGTAAGCCAGCTCCACTAGCACCCAGAAATAAAGCTTTCATTATGATTCAAGCAGCCAGACTTCAGCAAGCAGCTTGAGGGAGGAGATCAAACTCAGGCTGAAGCCTGCCAGCCTCTTCTTGGGAGGAGGGATGGGGAGCAGCTTTTCCAGGCACAACCTTCGTGGCAGAATTCACAGTGGAGACCAGAAACCACACAGAGGTGCTGTCTGCAAGGGACAAGGCCATAATTATACAGCGCATAAATGTGTGGACATCAATAGCAAGGACCACTTTAGCCATCGCACTGATGAGCATGCATAAAGGCACAGTATGCTTAAGAAAGGAAACACTGCTGATGGCTACACCTGAGTGATGTCTCTTGTGATATGCTCTCACCCACTAGGTTGTAGGGCAGGTGAAGAACTCAATGATTGGCAGGCAAACACTCATGGAGGAAGGATGCCAAATGTTGTATATTTGTAAAACAAACAGTCCTTATTATGTGTCACAGTGCCATTTTTATTAATATTACAGGTAATGAAGCAGATTGTGATCGTGTTTCTATTTCCTGAATGCACTTTTCAGTATACTTCACCTGGTGGTTAACAGGGAATGAATCACTGTTTCCAGCAGTCAGTAAAGGACGGTCTCACTCAATATAATAACTTTGGTTTTCTCCATCACCAATACCTACTGTTGTAAGATACCCCTAATGTAGGAGCCAGAGTTTTTGTTTCCTTCCTTTTTATTTCCTTAGAAGAATATGATAACTCATTTTTGCCTTTTCTATAACTTGTGAGAAACAATGTTAAAATCTAATAAATTATTATGCCCTCAAAAAGAAAGCTTCACGATCCAGAGGCTGCCAAGTGATTTTATATCTTATTCTCACTGTGAAGAAAATGAAAACACTGTAATCTGTGTTGGCATGTCTGGTAGGAGATTTGTGTATATTCTCAGATTAACTTGTATTGCATGCCATCATGCCTAACTGTGAAAATGTAAATAAGTTTTCAAAATGTTGAGTATTTGCCTGTTGATACAAAATGTTTAAAAATCTGTCAATGTTTTGATACATTTCTAATTGCACATGTTTGTGAGGGAGATTCTAAAATACACACTGTGTGGAGAATCAGTTGACCAATAGGTGATGTCATTAGAATGTTCCTGGATGCTCTGTGTTTGAACAGGTGATTGACAGGAAAAAGAACTTTGTCAAACAGCTGATTGTTATTTTTAAAATAAGACAGTTGAGACTGTTAACCTGGACTATAAAAGAGACTGCTGAAGTCAGCTGAATAGGCAGTTAGTTAAGAGTTGCAGTCAGTTACGGTGCTGTGCAGTGGACACCGGAAAAAATGATCAAGCAAACACTCTAAGCCTGTCTTTGCCTTGCTGTTATGTTTAGATAAGATCAGGGACAGTATTCTCTAGTTAGAGTAGGAAAGTTTAGCTATTTAGATAGAGTTTTTTCTTAAAATGATGGACTTCTATCCTACAGTTTAATTTTATATTGCTGGTGACTGAATTCTTCTTTTATTAATTTACATTTTTAATAATCATTTTACTTATTATTAAACATTTTTCATTAATTTACATTGGGGTTGGACAATCAGTGTATTCTTTAGAGATTAGAGAATGTCTATATCTGTTTGATACTCCCCAGGTCACCTCAAATGCCTGGCTGCTTCTGGTCATAGCTATAATTTATTTTGATACTTAGTTTTTAATAACTGATCACCCTTTGAAGGGCATGCAGACCTGTCTGACTTGGGGTGGACAGAGGTATATACTCCAGTCCTAGGAAACGGAGCATGTTCCTGTTATGCTCTTAATGGAAATTGTGGAATTTTACTCTTGTGTGCTCTGTGCTCTGGCGTTTTCAATGATGCTCCTACACTGGAGTCAGTAGTGAGGATTGTGGCTCCTTAACTACTGACCCGGGTTTTAAGTGGGGGACATCACTTATTGGTGGCAGTCCGGTGGGATATTAATTCAGACATCATACTCACTTACAAAAGAATGATAATATATTTAGATGACTCAGAAAAAGAAGGGCTGACATCCTGCAACTATGGCTGCTGTGTCTAATCTGAATAAGAGGGCAATGCCACATCCATTTCTTGAAAAAATTACATACTCCAGCACTTCAGTCTTTAGAATGAACCACTCTGAAGCCCATGTAAAAGGAAACATATTTTAAGTTTTGTTTTTTTTTTTTTCACTCCAAAGAAGAGCAATTATTATTTTTCTTGGTTAGTTGTCTGATGATTTACGTATTATATTGTGCTGTTACCAATGAAAGACCCAACAAATACAAGAACCACTGCTGAGGGGTTAACCCAAACCATTTTATATCGCATATTTTATATTACCTCCCAACTGACCATCAAGTCAGCACAAACTCCCTCTGGACCTTTCTGTTCTCCCTTTCTACTTTATCAATGCCAAGGAGTGGGAGGCAAAAGTCAGAGGACATATAAGAGTTATCTCAGACAGATGGTTTGGCTTTTCTGTCCAACAAACTCTTTGCTAGCCAATAAGCTCATGGCTATAGCAGGGCCTGCAATGCTGCACCACATGCAGTGCACTTGTTTATATTCATAGATTAGTTCCAGATATAGTGATTCCAAAAGGTATAATAAGCCTAACTCACCTTCAATCTGACCCTACTCAAAAATTCCACCAGCTGGTGCTCTAGAAGCCACCCCCCCCCCGTTCAATAAGCAATCTGACAGTGGCCATACTTATGTCATTCTATCATGGCATATTAACTAAAGTTAGCGGGTCCACAGTCAGGGGTTCATATGTGTGTGTCAGCAGGCAGACCCAAAGCACTAGTCTGGTTACTGACTTAGTCATTGTTACACAAGCTTTAAACTAATAGCAGAGGAATAATACAGGTAAAGAGTGCATACCTGACTTGAAGGATTTTACTTTATTCCAATAAGACATACTCAGGATATCAAGACACCATATTTTCTGATGTACCTGTAGTTTCCTGAAATGCCACCTGCATATCATTATCAAAAAAGCTAAGAAAAGCATCATCTGCTTGTAATTCTTCACCTTTAAACAACTTTTTTTATAGTCTCTGATAAAAATTTTAAAATAAAGTTTAACTCTGGAAATGGTTATGAACAAAGCAAATTATGTAAGAGCAAAGATTATCAAATATCCTGTCCAGTAAGACACATTTTTATTTATTTTTGGTTAGTTTATTTACTGTGTGTGTGTGTGTGTGTGTGTGTGTATATATATATATATATATATATATATACATACATATACATACATATATCTATATATATATATATATATATATATATATATATATATAGATATATAGATATATATATATATATAGATATATACATACATACACACACGCACGTACACACACACACACACACACACACACACACACACACACACACACACACACACACACACACACACACACTGCTATTTTAAAAGCCTATAAATAAACTAACTTATTTATGAAAGGTAAGTAGGTGGTATGATCCAAGGGAATAACATTAAACCAGGATTAGATCGATTCACCCAAGGTTGGAACTGAGAAACAAAATTCTAGAATTTATTAAGTTGCTATAAGTAAAGAAAGTGTGCCTTGGCTCATGGAGGTACTGCTAAAACAATAAATCTAAACTGCAACAAATAGAAAAATGGAACCTATAATTATAAATAAAGACATTCCAAGTTTTAGAATGTAAAAATGCCAAAAGTGATACTAAGGGTTGTCAAGAAGCATGTTCTCATGATAGCCACAATAAGAAGGACTGAGTAACAAAATGAGCCACCAACTGCAGTCTGAAACAAAAGCCTCATAACTGCATGCAAAGCAGGCCATTTTGTACATTCTATTGTAACTATTACATCACAGAGTTAACCTAGGTAAACTCTAGTTGATGATTATTGGATGCACTACCATCAAAATACAACTTTATATAAAGTACTTACTTAACAAGCCTGGCAACGATAGTAATAAACTACAATTATGAAAAAAATGGAATCATTAGTACATGACCAAGATGGCAAGCTGGTAGCAGCATAATATTTTTGCTCTGCTTTTCTTAAACAATTCTGACAGGATTTACCTATCAAATTCATCAAAAGATACTCATTAAAGGTGAAATATTGCAAAGAAAATGATCTGGGACTATTTGATAAAAAAACATTTAAATATTTTCCTGTCAAGAAATACAAACCATACCAACTACTTGGAAAAATGAGCCATTCTAAAGCGGCATCTCAAGAAATGTCTGTGAAGAAAGAACTTCAGTCTATTCTTAATAATACATAGGATTTCTCTTTGAAAATAATCAAACATGATTATAAAATAGGTAAAATTAAAGAAGATTGTAAAAAAACAGATTGATCTAATTAATGAAGTTGTCAACAAAAACTTAAAATATCTGGCATGGAAGAATCACTTAATGACACTGATGTGAGACTGGCAGAAGGAGACAGTAGTACTGAATTTATCTTTAAACAGAACATCAAATTCCTGGAAAAAATGGATGACAGAGGAAAGAGAGTAAGGAGAAACAACATCAGGATTTATGGTGTTCCAGCGAAGCAAGGGGGAGACAACATGGTTAATTTTTTTAACCTCCTAGTTACTAAAATTTTAAACCTTCCTGAAGCCCTGTCTTTCAGCACAGAGGGCTCACAGATCTTTAGCTACAATAACTTCAGAAAACGATACTTCAAATCCAAGATCTATAATAGTTAGATTTATCTGCGGTCAGGATAAAGACTTAACTTTAAAAACTGAGTGGTCTGTTTCCCCTATAAAAATAGGGGATACTGTTATCAGATTTGGCAATGACTTCTCTTCTTTGGTGCTTTCAAACAGAAAAGCATGTATTCCTCTCTTTTGTAAAAAAAAGAATAATCTATTTAACAATAAAAAAGAACTGGATTTGAGTTAATCTTTGAAGAGACAAGCTACAAGAGGTGAATGGACAGTAAATCAGAAAAGTAAAAAATTTAGAGACAAATAAGTAGTTTATTTATTGTTTAGGCTTAATTTTTTCCCATCAAGCATAATTTTGAAATATCTTCAGAAAGGCAATAACTTGTTTTGATACATTAAATTAATGAGTAAAAATGAACAAAGTCATAATTATTTCATATGTTATAGTAAGTATGACAGATGTGTGCATGTTGTAATTATTTCTATTTCTATTTTTCTAACAGGTTAGACTGATGAGTGAATGAGGTATGATACATGTTTAGTCACACTTAATAGTTTTAGACAAAGTTAGAGAATAGGTGATTAATTCTATAATAAATTAGAATATATAACTAATAACTGTATAAATAAAATGAAGCTGCTTCTTTAGTGGTTAAAAGAGGATTTAGTCCTCAAATGGGTTGAATTACATGTATAGGGGTGGTAATGAATGGCACTGATGTCTTTAGCTTTATTTTTCATTTAATTTGTGTGTTAAAAAAAAATGAAACCTGTGACACACTTCTGTTAACATTTATTGTTTCACAGACAGCTTGAATATTTCAAAATTATACTTGGTTTTTTAAATCACTTACTTATTTCTCGCTTAAGTCCTGAGCTTTCATAGTTGAGTGCATTGAGAAACTGCTGTAATCAGTGTTGTATGACTGAGAGGTCAAGTATGCTGAGGAAGTTGTGTCTCTATGAATATATTAACAGAAGTGGACATCCATTAATAAACAGTAAGACACACACACACACTCAGAATTTTAGTAGATTTTACCTTTTTCTCTTTAATGTAATGGCAGAGAAATTTTGTCTGAGACAGTTAATATTCCTGATGTGGAGGACGAGAGCGGACAGTGAAATGGAGTACCACAGTGTTTAAAAGGATTACTGAGGTCCAATGGGAAAGTCAGGCTGGACTCTACAGCCTTGCGGTTTTGGAATGAACTGAGCTGAAGCCCTGACAAAAAGTTTGGCACAATGCAACTCCTGTCCTGAAAAAGTGTTGAAGGCAGTTTCCTGCATTCCTGCAATTCATTGCAACATACTGGCTTAGCAGTGTCTGCTCCAAAGGGGTAGGGATGAGAAGGAGACAATGTACTGAAAGTTCTAAGGAGCTGAACTGTGTCCCTGCCTTACCAATGAGTGTACTTGAAATCTACTGCTGGATCTGCAGGATCCACCTCTTAACACTCCCACTACAATTATTTCGAACCAGTCCCAGCTATTCTACAAAGCTTAGACATTTCTGACAAGGCTTTTAATTATGAACTGCAAGTGGTCCTGAAGAAGCCCATCCTATCCAAACAGTTGATTTCTAAAGTGTGGTGTGTGCTGGAGAAGATTAGCTGGTTAAATCTCAGACGTATGTCTCTCATAAGTCTCACCTAAGAGGGTAGGTGACCTGATTTTAAGTCTCAAACAATATGTGCAACAAGGGGAATACTTTTTCCGCATTAGCCAATACAGTTTCTGAAATATCAATTTGTAATGACTTGAGATGTTCCCTAATTCTTAATATGTATTTTCAGACTCATCATTTTCAGTCTCATGCACTGCAGTGTATTAGATGCAGTGTTCACATATTACACAAGGGTCTATATTATTTATTCGAAAGGCACCTCCCTCGAAGCCCTATTCATCGACATGACTACATCGAGCGTTGCATTCAGCAAACGATCACTACATCAAAGTTTTTCCCTGGGAAAGTAACTACATTACCAGCATCATGAATTAGCCCTTTTCCCCACTGTAGTGTGATCTCTGAGTTGGTATGTAAATGTAAAGGGGGGACAAACCCCTCCACTTTCATGAGTGCAAAATTATGCATATCGTATTATGGTTGCTCTGGTGGCCAAGTAGTTTCTTTCCCTAAGAAAGAAGTTACATAACTGTAATTTTCGCTAAACAGCTGTTCGATGGGTAGTGATCGATGAACATTTGTTTAATGGAAATGTCTTTGGAGGAAATAATACAGACCCATTACACTATGTTGTGAGAAGTAACTTCATTGAGTAACAAAAAACTGTTTTCACGGTGCTCAGGCGGTGGGTGGGGCAAGAAGGATTGGTAGTGGGATTGACAACTTTGAGCACATGAGGTAAAGTGGGTTAGTAGAATGTATCACACATATTAAAAAAGATGCATAAAAAATAGAAGTTATGTTCTTACCATAACGTTCCATGTTAGTTGTCTTCTTCTCGCCTTCTTTCTTGCTGGATGGGTTCAGAGCCGACCTCGGCTCCGACTCGGCCACTCTAAAAGCTCGAGAGTTGGATCCACCGGCTCGAGGCTCCCCTTATATCCCACAATGCTAGGCGGTATTACCTCAGATCTCGTTTGTAAGCTAGGCCCAGCTAATAATAAAAACCAGAACTACTGGAAAGGGAGAACCCACCTCTATAAAAAGGAAGGGAAGAAGGTGACCTGAAGCCTGATCAAGGAATATATGCACAGCAGAGCATTTACCTATAGCTATAGAGGTGGTAGAAAGAGAGGTCACAATCAAACTCGTCTAGGTCTGTCCAGGCTAGGGGGGAAGGAGGGTGGGACGCAAGAAAGAAGGCGAGAAGAAGACAACTAACATGGAACGTTATGGTAAGAACATAACTTCTATATGTTAAGTTGTCTATCTCGCCTTCATTCTTGCTGGATGGGACCGCGTCCCTAGCACCTTGTCCCGGGTGGCCTATCGGAACAGACTCTTGAGAACAGTGGAACCAAAGTTAGCTCTATGTCTCGAAGCTAAATCCAACTTATAATGAGAAATGAAAGTGTGAGGAGTAGCCCAAGTAGCCGCTGCACAAATGGTGTCAATAGGCAGCCTGTCTTGGAAGGCTATAGAAGTAGCCAAAGCTCTGGTGGAGTGGGCCTTAGGTTTGTTAGGCAGCTTTTGGTGTCTAATTTCATAAACAAAGGAAATCAGAGATGTTAGCCATCTGGAGAGTGATACCTTCAAAACTGAAAGTCCCTTTCTGCCTTCTGCATAAGAGACAAACAACTGGTCAGTTTTTCTGATCTGTTTGGTCCTATCCAAATAATACCTTAACTGACAATGAACATCTAGCCAATGCAATTTTTGTTCAGACCTGTTAGAAAAGTTAGGAAAAAACACAGGGAGGTCAATGCTTTGATTTAGGTTAGACGCAGAGGCTACTTTAGGTAAAAAAGATGGATTGGTTCGTAAGGACACCCTGTCTTTATGAAACAATAGATACGGTGGTCGACTGCTGAGTGCATGAAGTTCTGAGATCCTTCTAGCTGAAGTAATGGCTACCAGAAAGAGAGTCTTCCAGGATAGCAATTTCAATGAACAGGAAGCTGCAGGTTCGAAAGGGGGAAGAATCAAAGATGTGAGAACTAAATTAAGGTCCCAAGAAGGAGGAGGATTTCTTATAGGAGGTCTGAGAAAAAAAACTCCCTTCAAAAAAGCTTTGCAAAGCTTGTGAGACATGATGGCAGAATCTGAAATGCCCACATGAAAGTTAGATATAGCTGCCAATTGGACTTTGAGAGTAGAAGGAGATGAACCTGTGTGACAGAGTTCAGCTAGAAAATCAAGAACTATTTGGATGGGAGCAGTGAAAGGATCTAAGTCGCTTCCTTGAGCCCAATAGGCAAAACGTTTCCACTTACTAAGATAAATCTTTCGAGTGGAAGATTTATGGGAAGCTATCAAAATATCTCAACAGTGTGAGATATTTGAGGAAGCCTGGCTAAGGTAGGAACTGGAGGAACCAAGCAGTGAGGTTCAAAGATGGGAGGGAGCGATGAAACTGACCCGACTGATGGATCAAAAGATCTGGAACTAGGTCCAGATGCCAGGGTTGCTCCAACAGAAATTGATGTAGAAAGGGGAACCAAACCTGTCGAGGCCAGTAAGGAGCAATGAGGATCAATGAGGCCTTCTGAGCGATAGCTTTCTGTATCACTTGAGAGATCAGTGGGAAGGGAGGGAATGCATACTGAAGTCCCCGGGGCCAAACTTGGACTAGAGCGTCTCTGCTGGGCTGGCCTGGTAAGGGGAAGAGGGTGAAATAATCTTTGCACTTGCTGTTTTGGGGAGTAACAAAAAGGTCGCAGCAAGGCTGACCCCACTTGAGAAAAACTTTCTCCAAGATAGAATCTTTCAGAGACCACTCGTGAGGCATGAGGATAGCTCTGCTCAACTTGTCCGCGATAAGATTGGACTTCCCGGGAATGTGCGTTGCTATCAGAAAACGTTGAGAAGAAATCGCCCATTGCCACAGTCTGAGTGCTTCTCGACATAGGGGGTAGGACTTGGTTCCGCCTTGTTTGTTGATATACCACACTACAGACATGTTGTCCGTCTGAATTGCTATCGTTCCCAAGGGAAGAGAGTCTTGAAGGGCTTGCAACGCTAAAAGCACTGCTCTCATCTCTAGAACATTTATATGCAAGTGGCGTTCGTTTGGTTGCCATATGCCCTGGACTGTTCTGCCCTGATAATGCCCCCCCCACCCGATCAGGGAGGCGTCCGTTGTCAGAGTAGCAACCGGAGGGGGAAGGACAAAGGGGGGGAAGGACAAAGGGTCTTCCTAGGAAGAGCTGGGGGGAAGAAATCCACCAAAGAAGATGATTCCTGCATGCTTGCGTAATCACAATGGTGTGGGACATCGGAAGTTGCTGGTACGACCACTGTGTGAAGAGCATCCATTGAAGGATTCTCATGTGAAATCTGGCTAAAAGAAGTAGAGGGATAGCAGCTGCCATAATCCCCAGTACTTTTAGAACCAATCTGACTTTGACTCTGTTGCTGTGGAATAGAAGGGAGACCAGTTTGTGTATGTCTGCTATTCTTTGGTCTGTAAGTCTTGCAGACATGTTGACTGTATCTAGATTTGCGCCTATGAAGGTAATAACATGACAAGGCGACAAAACAGACTTTTCGCAATTCATTGAGATACCTAACTTTTGAAAAATGCGAAAGGTGTAGTCTCTGGAAATCAGAAGAAGATGCTTGGTAGGAGCTGTGAGGAGCCAGTTGTCTAAGTATGGAAACACCTGGAATCCTTGACGTCTCAGATGAGAAGCTACCACTGCCCAGGGCTTTGAATTGAAAATGACTGGTTCCTAGCCTGAAGCGGAGGAATCTCCTGGAGCGTCTGTTCATTTTTATATGATAGTACGCATCCTGAAGGTCTATAGAGCACATCCAGTTTTCCTTTCCCAATAGGGGTAGGATGGATTGTAGCGTGACCATCCGAAATCTTGTTTTCTTGACAGACTTGTTCAAGATACTGAGATCCAAAATTGGTCTCCATTCCCCTGTTTTCTTTGGAACCAAAAAGAACCTGGAGTAGATTCCGGATCCTTGCTGGTCTGCTGGCACTGGCTGAATGGCTCTTTTTGCAAGCAGCTTTGGAATTTCCAATGCTGCTAGATCCCTTTGAGCGGGTGGAACATCTGGAAGGGATTTTTTGTATTGGTTTGGAATGCGAAAGAACGGAATGGAATAGCCTTCGGAAATGATGGACTGTACCCACTTGTCTTGAGTTAGGGATCGCCAGGCTTCTGGGTACAGTGATATCTTCCCCGACTGCCTCCGAAGGTGGACAGCCGCGCAACACCTCAGGGATGCTGGAAGGGCTTATCGGAAAAGGTTTCCCGATTGGCCTGGTTCTGCGGACCCCCTGCCTCTAGGGCTTATCGCCTACCATTATTGTTCCCCTCTGCCTCTAGAGGGGAACCGACTCTGTGCGCCAGGCAAAGTTCCTTGAGATTGTTTATGGAACCACATCTTTCCACTTTTCTGGCCTTTGGGGTAAGGTCTAGAAGGAGTAGAAAAACGGACTCCGACGGCAGAAAGAGTTTTGCCATCTGTCTCGCACCTTGTCAAGGTTTCTTTCACTTGAGGACCAAAAAGAGACGATCCATCAAACGGGGAATTAGTGAAAGACGTTTTAAAGTGTTCCGCAAAATTGCACAGCCGCATCCAGGCATGCCGGCGTAAGGCCACACCTGTCCCTGCGGCTCTGCTCGCTCCATCAGCCGCATATGAAAGGAGGCGCATGGAGGAGTTAGCTATAGAAATTAGGGTAGCCGGCTGAGTGTTCATCTTATCCTGAAAACCTGCAGCTGTAGGATCCTTTAACATCTCACTCGCTTCCTTGATCAGGTCTCTTTGAAGACGAGTGAAATGACAGAGGTAGTTCAGCGAACGCATAGCAAAGGTCGCTGACGAAAACATCCGCTTCCCGTACCTGTCCATAGACCTAGATTCCTTGTTAGGAGGATGGACAGGCACCGAAGGATCAGCTAGCTCCTTCTTAGTGGCAGCAGCTACCACCATAGCATCCACAGAAACTCCCTTAGTCAGAAATTGCTTATCTGCTGGTGCTGTGATAAACTTTGAAGGTCTCCTGGGGGTAGGGTCCACTGAGTCAGGAGCCGTCCAAGCTTTTTTAGCTACCACCTGCATGAGGGGGTCAAAGGGGGGGGACACCCAGGAGGTGGAAGGGCGAGAGCCAAATGCCTCAAGATACACAGATTCATCCTCCGAAGGGTTAAGGGCTAGCCAATTTCCCCTCTGTTTCAGGATCTCTAGAATGTCTGCAAAGGAGACATCTTCAGAAGGGGAACGGGGGGAACCCTCAGAATCCTCTAAATCTGTGTCAGAGGTGACAGACTCAGGTGAGTCTATGTGCTTCCTCTTACACTTTCTCTTCCTAGGGGGCTCCCCTGCCAATTCAGGAGAGGCCTCGGAAGAGGATGAGATCCCCATCCCCACAGGGGATTCTTGAGGAGCTGGCTCTCTGCGGTCTGGGATGAGGGAGTGAGTAGACATAACCTGAGGCACCGAAGAGGGAGGGGCGGACGGAGCCGACTGTGGAGTTGAACCAGGTTCCAACACACTCCGCATGACCTCGAACGCACCTCTGCCAGGCAGAGCCAGAGGTCCCCGCTCCGAAAAGCTGAAAACCTCCCTCGGCACCGACAAAGATGGCTCCGAGGCCGATGTCGGAGCCGAACTCACCAGCGCTGAAGCACCGAGAGGGAGAGCGGGGTCGGACAAGGGTCCGATGCCACTCACCCCCTCGGAGCTGACGAGGGAAGTCTGGCGCCGAGATTCTTCCAAGGAAGAAATCGGAGCCGACGACGGAGCCGAAGACAATTGTATCGGCTCCGACGGTATCACAGTCTCGGTCCGAACACCCGGCCCGAGCTCAAAGGAGTCGGAGGAGGAATATTCTGAGAAATAGGGTTGAGCATCGACTGATGAGTCGGGCTCTGAAGCATCTGGGCCAGTGCCTCGTACTTAAGAAGTCGACTCACTACCCTCTGAAGGTCATGGTCCGAAAGCCTCGAAGACCTAGAGGAGTGCGATCTATGGCTCCGTTCAGACAGCAGGGGAGAAGCTGGAGCCGAATGAACAGAGCCGAGGGACGGTGACCTTGACCTCTTCCTAGATGTCGGCTCCGAAAGCCTGATCGGAGCCGACGAGTACTTCAAAACCTCGGCTCCGGCTGGAGCAGAGGGAACCACCGAAGTGGAAGTTAGAGTCTCATCGGCTCCAGCCAGAGCCGATGCAGGAGTAGACTTAGAAGTCTTAGGTGCCGACTCAGTAACTGGAGCCGAAGACCTAGAAGCCTTAGAGGGTTTGCCCAAGATGCAGTCGGGGACCTCAGGCTTTAACAAGCCCCGTAAAATAAGCTTGTTCTTTTTTCCTGCAGGACTCTAGGGCTGAAGCCATGGCATACAGCACAAGAGTCCTGCAGGTGTAAAGGTCCCAGGCAGTACACACAAGAAGTGTGACCGTCTGTCAGAGACATTTTCTGACAGCACGAGTCACACTTCTTGAAGCCTGAGACCTTTGAATCCTTGGACATATCAAGGAACAAGTGTAACCACACACAAACACAAACACACCGATTACACTATACACAAATAACAAAAAACTTAAACTAAATAAATTAGCTATTTAGTATTATAAGATCCTACACAAAACACATACACTCCAAAGGGATGGGAGGGCCCGAAGGCCTAAGGAAAGAGCATATAAGTTCTTTAGGTAAAAAAGTTAAGGACTAGAAGAAAGGGATAACAAAACCTTTAAGGTAAGGGGATACTGTATGGAAGACTAATTTAAAGGGTTTTAATAAACTTTTTTAAACTATTTCCTACACTAACCTGAAGCCGGTGAAGCAACACGTCTCGATAGC